>NW_004949163.1:92415-99350 GCF_000317375.1 Microtus ochrogaster
CCTTAGCTGACCAAGCTCCGGTCACCACATAGTCAGCACACCTTCCAGCTTTCAGGCCAATCAGATTTAAGGGGACAGCACTGAACTGGCCAGACCCACCTCCTTGCACAATGATCACCTTGTAGTTGTTAGGAACATCTAGTAATTCCCTCACAAGATTCTCTGTGTTGTTAATAATCTTGGCAAAATCTAATACCCCTGTGACTCATTTCAAGCACACTGATGCTGAGTCCTTTGTAGTCTAGTAGCTGCTTCTGTATCTCTAACAACACCGAGTGTGGCAGCTTGGCAGGCCCGGGCCCAAAGTTAACCACTTGCTTGGCAGCGTCCATGGTGCTGAGGCGACAGCGGGGGAAGTGGCAACAGCAGAGACTGGCATATATCTTTTAATGAAAATATCCTGTTTGTGACAAAGCAAAACAATTTAGTATTAACTGAATCTTACCTTTCAATGCATTTGTCACAGTATCAAGTGGACACTTCCATAATTCTTGATACAGTGAAGGCAAGGCACAAAATAAGGAAAAACAAAACCCAAAGCTGGGGTTGAATATTAAAACATTTAAAACTTCTATATGGGAGTCAGCCCAGTGAGATTGTTCAGCTGGTAAAGGCACTTACTGTGGTGACCCGAGTTCAGTGTCTGGGACCCACATAATGAATTTATACAAGTTGGCCTCTGACTGCTGAGAGTACTTCATGGAATGTGAGCACACAAAGGCATTCATGCAAAGTAAAGAAATCAGTGCAATGAAAATTTCCTCATGGACAACTTCCTCATCTAATATCGCAGGAAGTTACTGCAACAATTGGCATACAACCATCATGAGAAACTGGATGCAAAGTGCATAGAAATTTCTGTCCCTTCATGGTAATTTCTGTTAAATATGAAATTATTTCAATATAAGAAGCAATTTTTATTTATGGATTTTTGAGATTTTATTCTTCACTTTTTCCAGGTTTCTTTTAGTTGGTATTTAGTTAGGAGGACTCATTCTGATACTTTCATGTACAGGTATGAGTGTACTTCACTCATGCTTGCTCCACACCCCTCAAACAATCCATCTTTATGCAACTTTCCATTGGTCCTCTTACATCTCCCAAATAGTGAATTTATTTTGAAGGTTCATAATGAAGGAAAACATGCAATATTTAACTTTCTGAGCTTGAATTCCATTGCTTAAAATGACGATCTTTTGGTGTAGGAGGTCCTTCTGTCTTTGTGTTGCTTTCATTGGTTAATAAAGAAACTGCTTTGGTTTCTTGATAGGCCAGAACTTAGGTAGGTGGGGAAAATTAAACTGAATGCTGGGAGGAAGAAAGCAGAGTCACTGAGAGCCACCATGGAGCTGCCAGAGTCAGATGGTGAATCTTTCCTGGTAAGTTACTGCCATGTGGCAATACACAGATTAAGAGAAATTGGTTAAATCAAGGTATGAGAGTTAGCCAATAAGAAGACAGAAATAATGGGCCAAGCAGTGTTTTAATTAATACAGATTCTGTGTGGTTATTTCAGGACTAAGCTAACCAGGTGGCCAGGACAAACAAGAGGTGGCCCCCTGCAACAATCTTTATTCCTTTTCTTGTAATTATTATAATTTAATGAATATATATATATATATATCACATTTTCATTGTTCAGTGAGCTACTGATAGACACCTAAGCTTGTTGTACAGGGTGCCATTTTTTTGTTTCCTGGTTGCCCAGACTCCCAAAATAATCACACAGAAACTATATTATTTAAATCACTGCTTGACCCATTAGCTCTAGCTTTTGATTTGCTAACTTTTTTTTAATTAATTTATTTATTGAGGATTTCTGCCTCCCCACCGCTTCCCATTTCCCTCCCCCTCCCCTGATCAAGTCCCTCTCCCTCATCAGCTTGAAGAGCCATCAGGGTTCTCTGACCTGTGGGAAGTCCAAGGACCGCCCACCTCCATCCAGGTTTAGTAAGTTGAGCTTCCAAACTGCTCAGGCCCCCCCAAAGCCAGCACGTGCAGTAGGATCAAAAACCCATTGCCACTGTTCTTGAGTTCTCAGAACCCGTCTCCATTCATCTGTGCATCACCACAAGGTCGTGGCCTACTAGCAAAATTTCAGCACGTCTGCCTCCAGGAGCAGCTTCATGGCTTTTCTTTGACTCCTCCCCCTCTCTCCCAACATTCAGCTTAGTTTATCCCACCTAAGTTCTACCTTGCTATAGGTCCAAAGCAGTTTCTTTATTAATCAATGGTATTCAAAACACACAGAACAGAATTCCACATCATAGGCTGTTTTTTTTTTTTTTTTACCATGATGTTTAATATTGAACATACACTTGACAACATCTAGAATCACCTTGGAGACAAATCTCTGGTCATGTTTGTGAGGGCTTTTCTAGTTAAATTCAGTAAGGTGGATAGAACAGTTCTCAATGTGGGTTGTACAATTCCTGGACAGAGGTCGTGGACTATGAAAATGAGAAAGTGAGCTGAGTACCAGCACCAATCACTGTCTACTTCCTGATTACAGATGCAATGTGGCAGGAGTCTCACAGTACTGCTGCCATGGCTTCCTGCCAGAAAGGACTTCCTCTCAAACTGTAAGACCAAACAAACCTTTCCTTCCTAACTTTGCTTTGGTGAAATATTTTTCCCCACTAATGAAGTAACTAATACATATATATTGACTTCTGTGAATAGCAGAGCAATAAATCTTCATGCATAAATATTGTAGTATGTTGATTTAGTTTCCTTTAGATACATACTCAGGAGTAATATAGGGAAAACTGATGTAGTTTTCAGGACTTTTGCGTTCCATAAAGATACCACCAGTTTACTTCCAAACAGTTATCTATAAGAATTCCTCTTTTCCCACATCCATGATAGCAATTATTGTCATTGATGATAGACATTTTGACTCAGATGAAACAATCTCAAATCATTTTGAATTTGCATTTTTGGGTTATAGTCATCATACACAAAGAAAATATTTTCCGTTTAGCTAATATGTTCTCATTTCTCCTACCACACTCCCTAGCAGCTATCATTACCTTTGTTTTTCATGAGTTTGATCTATTAAAATTTTCTCATAAAAGCATTAGTACAGAGCATCTTCACCAATGTATATACCATATTTTACTTAGCATGCTGTATTCTAATTTATCTATGTTATCACAAATGTCAAAATTTCCTCATTTTCTAAAGGTAAACTACATTTCACAATAGTAAGCATATACTAAATTTTCTTTTTATATTCATCCACCACTAGAAATGTCTGAATCTTGGCTCTTTAAACAATATGACAATGGGCATAGGATTAGATTGTTTGATCATTCTTTTGAATATATTTAGATAAATAGCCCTCAAATGAGATTGTTGCATCACATAGAAGATTTAATTTTATGAGAGACTTCTATGGTCTTTTAAGAATGTTTTCATTGAATATTTGTTACCAGAAGCCACATTGACCAGAGAAGCAAGTAGAATAACAGCAGATCTTCACCTCTCTTCCAATTCAATTCCCCATTTTCACCCCCAGATCTGTAGGAAATGACTTTCTGCAGCCTACCACCCCTTTCTGCTTCAATTTCCAATGGATTACACAGTTTTTCTCCTCCAACCATCCTTCCCCCATGGATCCCTTTATCCTAGCCCCCACCTCCAGAAGGCATTTCCTGAGAACACTCCAGCCAAACTTGTGAAAAAAGCCTGGAGGCTGGTGAAGCAGGTAGGACAGCTTGAGATCTTCACTCTCCCTCCTCTCCTCTAAGCCCAATCCTCCAGTCTCATCCCCAGCTCTGGAGCAGACCACGTGCTGCTGCCTCTCCTCACTCTCTGCCCCCAATCCCAGGGACCATGCAGATCCCAGTGGAACACCATGCTTTCTTTCCTCTTGTGAACTACCTAGTAGCCCTTCCTACCCCATTCCCATTCTGAATGGTTCACTCCCAATACTTAGAAATGTATTCTACTCTAACTCCCTGAGCAGTGGCCACACCTGACAGGATACTGGAATAATTTCCTAACAGACAACACAGCCACCACAAACTCCCAAGAATTAGAGAGGGCAACAGAAAGCATGGAACAAAACAGCCACCACAGAAAGACGAGATTTCAGCACTTAGATTTAAAATCATTCCAAACCCAGATTCTTATACACCAGTATAAAAACACAATCAATAACAAACAGGATAATATGTCTCCACAAAAGCCCAGCAACCTACCCCAGTATGCTCTGAGTATTGCAACATAGCTGAAGCACAAGACAATAACCTTAAAATATCCTTTCTGAATTAGATGTAGGTTCTGAAAAGGAAATGATTAAGTCCCTTAAGGAAATGTATGAAAACACAAACATGCATTGGAAGGAAATGAATAAAACAATTCAAGACCTGAAAGTGGAAATGGAATCAGCAAAACAAAATACTGAGGGAATTCTGAAAATGAAAAATTAAGGAACTTAAACAGGAACATTAGCGGCAAGCCTCACCAATAGAAATTTAAGAGATGGGAGAAAGAATATCAGACATTGAAGACAAAATAGAAGAAAGAGAAACCTCAGTCAAAGAAATGTTAAATGTAAAAAAAAAAACTCCAGACACAAAACACCAAGGAAATCTGGGACACTATGAAAAGACCAAATCTATGCATAGGAATAGAAGAAGAAAAAAACATAGGTCGAAGCCACAGAAAGTGTTTTCAACAAAAGCATTGAAGAAAATTTTTCTAACAAAAAGATGGAGATGCTCATAAAGGTATAAGAAGCATACAGAAACCAAATAGAATGGCCCAGAAAAAGGATGATCCCTCACCACACAATAATCAATACAAGAAGCATACAGAACAAAGAAAGAATATTAACATTGTAAGGAGCATGTAAGTCACACCAGTGCTTAGCTGTGGATTTCTGCATTTTTTTTTCATCAGTTACTGGATGAAATCCTCTCATGATAGTTAGGGCAGTCACCAATCTGGTCCAACCTCCAGGAATTCTGCTGAAGAGAAGGAGGAAGGAATTTTTAGGAGCCGGGGGGGGGGGTTAAGAACATCACAAGGAAACCCACAGAAACAACTAACCTGGGCTCCTAGGAGCTCACAGACTGAACCGACAGTTAGGGATCCTGCATGGGACCAACATAGGCCCTCTACATATGTGTGACAGTTGTGTAGCTTGTTCTTCTTGTGTGACTCCTAACAGTGGGAGCAGGGCCTGTCACTAATGCTTGAACTGGCTTTTGGGAACCTATTCCTCATACTGAGTTTCCTCACCCAGCCTTAGCACAAAAGGAGGAGCTTATTTGTACCTCAACTGGATATGCCATGCTTTGTTGATGCCCATGGGAGGCCTGCCCATTTCTAAACAGAAACAGAGGAGTGGATGGGAAAGGCAAGGGTATGTGGGGTTGAGAACAGGGAATGGGAGGAGAAGAAGAAGGGAAAACAGATCAGGATGCAAAATAAATGAAAAGGAGTAGGGAAAATGTATAGCTAAATAAAACAGTAAAAAGAGCACTAAAAATTTTAATTAATTAACAAAATGATGCATCTTAGTGAATCTGAGGAAAACAACACCAGATAGAATTTTTCTTCAACCCCTCTGTAAATTTACTTGTTTCCATGCTTTATTTCTATCTATTTTTTTCATTTTTATGTGAAGAATAATTTTAAGCTGAAAGTGAATTACCTTTGTTATTAGAAAGTAGTTATTTCCAATTAGAGAAAAAAAGCAGTTTTAGTAGAGGAAGCAGATTAAAGAAAAATGAGAAGCAATGCTAATGAAAGATTATATTGAAGAATATACTTGAAATTTCTCAATCACTTTACTCTTTTGATGTTTAAATGCTGTTCAGCAGGAGTATCCTGCTCACAAGTCTAATCAGAGGAAATTATCAACAGTAATCTTTCAAGATGATCCTTTGTATCCTCTTCACACATGAGCACATTATAAGTAGTAATGTCCTTCATTTACCAACATCTGCATAATCTAATGTAACTAACAAAGTGTCTTCATTTTTTCTTCTTTACATCTACTAAAAATAGAACCAATTTGCTTTATAACTACATCTGACACTGCTTAAATTAAATAACATCAGTAAAGTCTGATATAGAAACAAAGCATATTTGGTATAAATTCTTTCCTCCTCCATCTTTGCAAAATGTTAAAGCTTTAATCCACCTCCAGGTATCAGGCAAATCCTGATGGATGCTGTGTTTTATATGTTAAGAGCTTCATATCCAAAATGTATAGAATGAGATTTATCAGAATTATTTCTGTTATCATAAATATCTGAAATATTTGACAATATCCTAAATATCTGAACACTGGGCAGATAGGGAAACCGGCATCTATCTGCTTAGTCCAAGAAGCTAGAATCTCAAAAAATAAAAAAAAAAAAAGAATATATGTGTGTATGAGGGCGGGGACTGATGTTGCGCCTGTAGTTGAAGCTTAAAAGCCTGTAAAAAAAAGAAAAAGACCTGGAACACCCTATCCTTCTTAGGCTCTCTGCAGGGCCTCTACTCCCTGCATACTGCCTCTTTCTTCCTATCGCACCCAGGTTGCATCCAGAACCCTCCCAACCTCGGCCACCCTGCCCTCTTTTGGCACATAACATCACCTAGCTCAGCCTGTCTGGGTGCTGGGTCCGCTCGAATCCTCAGGGCAACCAAGTGGGCGAGAGTTCCTTTGTTTCACTAGCCTGCCTGCACCAAGCAAGGTAGGGGCTTTGTTTACGAGCTACCCAACCAGCACAGAGACCTGATCTCGGCGCCAGGAGAGCAAACATTGGGCACGGAGACCTGATCTCTGCTCCAGGAGAGCCAGCATTGGGGAGAGCCATCATTGGGCACGCAGACATGATCTCTGTGCCAGGAGAGCCATCACTGGGGAGAGCCATCACTGGGAAGGTACATCAGTAGGCAAGGCGACCTGATCCAGTAAAAGAAGATCCATA
>NW_004949163.1:100167-101335 GCF_000317375.1 Microtus ochrogaster
ATGGAAACCATGAAAGCCAGAAGGTCCTGGATAGATGTACTCCAGAAACTGAGAGACCATGGATGCAAGCCCAGACTACTATACCCAGCCAAGCTTTCGTTCACTATAAATGGAGAATACAAAATTTTCCAGGATAAAAACAAATTTAAACAATATGTAGCCACAATCCAGACTTACAGAAAGTAATAGAAGGAAAATCAATAACCATGGAGTCCAACAATGGCTACAATAACTCAGACATCTAGAGACCCTTCACCAACACAACTCAAAGAAGGGAAACACACAAACTATACGACTAAAAAAGTAACCGGAGTTAACAACCACTAGTCATTAATATCCCTTAATGTCAATGAACTCAACTCACCTATAAAAAGGCACAGGCTAAGAGATTGGATATGAAAACAGGATCCAACATTCTGCTGTTTACAAGAAACACACTTCAACCACAAAGACAAGCACCTACTCAGAGTAAAGGGCTGAGAAAAGGCTTATCAAGCAAATGGACCTAAGAAAAAAGCAGGGGTGGCCATACTAATCTCGAACAAAGTTGACTTGAAACTTAAATCATTCAGAAGAGATGGAGAGGGGCATTTTATACTCATAACAGGAAGAAATCATCAGGATGAAGTCTCAATCCTGATATCTATGCCCCTAATATAAAAGCACCCATGTATGTAAAAGAAACATTGCTAAAACTCAAGGCAGCCATCAAACCGCACACACTGATAGTAGGAGACTTCAACACTCCTCTCTCACCAATGGACAGGTCAATAAAACAGAAACCTAATAGAGAAATTAGAGAATTAATGGAGGTAATGAAGCAAATGGACATAACAGACATCTATAGAACATTCCTCCCAAATAGGAAAGAATATACCTTCTTCTCTCCAGCTCATGGAACCTTCTCAAAAATCGACCACATAGTCGGTAACAAAGCAACCATCCACAATTACAAAAAAATATTGGTAACCGCCTGTGGCTTATCAGATCACCATGGATTAAATTTAGAATTCAATAACAATGCTACCCCCAGAACGCCTACAAATTAATGGAAACTGAACAGTCAACTACTAAACCATACCTGGATTAAGGAAGAAATAAAGAAAGAAATTAAAGTCTTCCTGGAATTCAATGAAAATAAAGAAACAACATACTCAAACTCATGGGA
>NW_004949163.1:105465-108077 GCF_000317375.1 Microtus ochrogaster
TCAGTAGGTCCCATTTATTCAATGTTGCCCTTAATGTCTGTGCTGCTGGGGTTATACCTAGGAAGCGATCGCCTGTGCCCATCTGTTGTGGGGTACCTCCCAATTTCTCTTCTATCAGGCTCAGTGTTCTCGGACTGATATTGAGGTCTTTGATCCATTTGGACTTGAGTTTTGTGCATGGTGATAGATATGAGTGGGGGAAGGGGGAGAATGTCGGGAGGAGGGGGAGGGAAATGGGAGGCTGGGAGGAGCGGAAACTTTTTTTTTCTCCTTTTTTTAAATAAAAAAATAAATAAAAAGAAAGAAAAAGAAAAAGCCCTGGAGGCTGTGTATATATGGACTTCACTAATTGGACTGAGTATACTAAAAATATAATGATAAAACAGAGGGGATATAATTGGGTTGGCAATATGAGTCCTAGGGACAATTGGAGAGGAAGAGTAAAGAGTGAAAATGACTAAGATGCAGACATTTTCAAAGGTTAGAAAACTTAAGAGAACTCTGGGTTGCCTCTTGTGTGAGTCTATCTTCAGCAGAATCTGATGTCTATAAGCAATAGCAGCAGCAGCAACATTGCACCTGTCATAAGCACTCAGTCTTAACACAGTGGCAAACTGACTCTCTGTTTGCTGTTTGTTACATGTGGTCTGGAGGCTTGTATGTTTGTTTGTTTTTCCTGACAGTGCCTCCTACATTCAGGATTCTTTTCCTTTATTCATTTCACTAATTTATATTCCAAATGTCTCTGGGAACACCTTTATAGACTCAAACAGAAATGTGAAATATTATTTTAACTATGTAAAGATGTGTTACATTTGTTTATGCTGCAGAATATTTCTTTAACTGTGCAAAGGTGTGTTACATTTTTATGCTGCATTCATTTAATTATATAAAGATGTGTTGGGGTTGTTTCACTTTGCCTGCCTGAGGCATCAGATTAGTCTAATGAAATAGCCAATAGGTAAGCAGGGGATGGATAGTCAAGGCTGTCTAGCAGAAAGAATATGTAGGAGAAGAAATATGAACTCAAGAGAAAAGAGAACAAGGGGGAAGAGAGGGGCATGCCCAGGAGGAAGCCAGACAGCTGCCTGCCAAACAGGGAGACAGTAGAAAAGTAAGATATATGGAAAGAAAAGAAAGGTTTTTATTTTTTTTTAAAGAAAAGCCTGTAGCATGTATTCTAATCGTTCTTAATAATAAAAACTTGAAGTTACCTATCAGGGGGTAAAAGCTGAAGGATCAGAGAAGCACAGCAGCCAGCAACTGGAATTCTTACTTGTACTAATGCTCAGACAAAAGGGGTGAACCTGACCTCAGACTGCATCCTCAGACTGACTGCATCTTCAGACTGCCTCCTCAGACTGCCTCCTTCAGACTGCTGCCTCAGACTGAAATAAACTCCTGTCTCCTCCTGCCTTATATTCCTCTCTCGCCCCAGCTCTATCCCTCCTGCTCTACCTCCCTAGCCCTTGGATTAAAGGCATGTGATTCCAAGTGCTAAGATCACCTTTGTGTTAACTCTGTTTCTCTTTCAGATTGAATCAATTTCATGTAGCTCAGATGACCTGGTACTAACATCTTCCTCTGTCTCCCGAGTCCTGGGATTAATGGTGTGTGCCACCAAGACACATATGTCTATATAAACACACACAAGGGTATTATACAAATGTTTTAAAGATTTCCATTCATTATCATACTTCATCTCTGTCCTGTATATGATCCACAGTACTTCAGATGCCACGATTTTAAGAATATCACAGGTAGTATCCATAGTCATGTGTTTTATTTTAACAAAATCCAAACCCCATTCTCAGCTTTTCAATTCTTTCCCTGTTTTTTTCATCACATTTTCCTACTGACTTCTTGTGACCTCACTTTTTAGATATACTCAGTGAGTCCATTTAGTACATATGTACCTGCATGGGCATGGATATGTGACCGTCAACTAGAGCACAGGTACTTTCTCAGGGCCCAAAATCCCTGAAGAAAACCTACTTACCTCCCATCTGCCATCAATTACCCATAGCTCCTTTGCTAGGTATGGAACTTAGTGAGCTCCCTCAGCTATGCTGGGATTTGGGTTACTCTTATGCAGGTCTTGTACATATTGCCATAGCCGCTATGAATTTATGTATAAAACCTATTACCATATCCGGCAAATAGTGTTGCACTATTGTCATCCATTACTCGTGGCTCTTAAAATGTTTTATCCCCTCTTCCCATAAGGTCTTTGAGCCTTGGTGTGTGTGTGTGTGTGTTTGTGTGTGGGTGTGTGATGTAGATGTCCTATTTATTCCACGACTCTCCATATTCTTTTTGTTCTCTGCACATTGAGTGGTTGTGAATCTTTGCATTAATTGTCATCTTTTGCAAAAAGAAGCTTCTGTATGGAGGGTTAAGAGAGGCAATATTCTTTTTTTTAATTAATTAATTTATTTATTAAAGATTTCTGCCTTCTCCCCGCCAAAACCTCCCATTTCCTTCCCCCTCCCCCAGTCAAGTCCCCTTCCCTCCTCAGCCTGAAGAGCAATCAGGGTTCCCTGACGTGTGGGAAGTCCAAGGACCACCCACCTCCATCCAGGTCTAGTAAGGTGAGCATCCAAACTGCCTAG
>NW_004949163.1:109042-113448 GCF_000317375.1 Microtus ochrogaster
TGTGAGCCACCATGTGGTTGCTGGGAATTGAACTCAGGACCTTTGGAAGAGCAGGCAATGCTCTTAACCACTGAGCCATCTCTCCAGCCTCAGCAAAGAACATTTTTAAAAGCCAAGTCTTATGGGAAGATCCTTTCAATAAGTGCACTCACGAAACTGGAAAGAAAGATGGCAGAACAGAGTTGCCCAGCGTGGAGAGATTCTTTGCCCTTCCCAGACGCATCTCAGCGAGCAGGCTACAAGCACAAAGTTCACCCAGAATGGATTCCTAATAACCAGCTTTTGAGACAGTTCCTGATCCCACTGCTAAGACTCCCACAAATATACCAAGCTACATAACTGCTACACATTTGCAAACGGCCTAGGTTGGTCCTATGCATGCTCCCTAGAGTCTGTGAGCTCCTAGGAGCTCAGGTCAGCTGTCTTTGTGGGTTCTCCCCTCATGATCTTCAACCCCCTGGCTTTCTCCCTCTCTTCATCAGGATTTCAGCAACTAGGCCCAATGTTTGGCTATGGACCTCTGCATCTGCTTCCACCAGTTTCTGGACAGATGCATCCCTTTTAAAATCACTTTTGAAAGATCACTTTTAAATCTGGTCTTTCAAATTTCTTTTTCTGTAATTTCACAAACTGCAATGTATTTAGATTAAATTAACTGAAGGGTTGTAGAATTGCCAAGTTTTGAATGAATCATGTTTTCCTACAGTATTATATTTCATTATTTACTATGCTGAGGTTTGTACCTCTGTTGAGATATATATCTGTTATGTGATTTTTCCTGGAGAGACAAAAGCAAACATCTTTTCATCCCACTAGGACACTGATGACAGACCAAAGAAACTACTCCATCCAAGTCGAGCTTAGTGAATTAGTGAACTTATTGGGGTTATTTGCATGAAAGTAAGTGATGGGTTTTAGAGCCTTGCTCCTTGTTTCTGTTCCTTTTGCTTCTTGTGATCAGTCAGCATCCTGTTCCTGTCACCTCCCGCCATAAATTTCCCACCAGCATGAACTCTTGCTCTCTGGAAACACAAGCTAAGATACAGTTTCTTCTCTAAGTTGCTTTGAACTATGATATTGTATTACAACAAAGAAAAAGTAATTAAATATAGGTGGATATTTATACTCTATTTAAACATCTTTCACCCACAATTAGTCATTCATTCTATCTGCAATTATTTTCTGACAAAGTGAACTCTCATTTTTACATTTTATTTATATATTGTGTTTGATTTTGTATGTACATGGGCCACAGTGCATGTGTACAGATCAGAGGTCAGTTTGCAGAAGCTGGTTCTCTCCTTCGGCCGTGTGGATGATGGGGCTTGAACTCAGGCCATCAGACTTAGTGGAGAATGTATTTACCCACTGAGCCTTTTTAATGGCCTCAAAATGAACTTTTATCACAGCACCTTTTCAACTTTAATTCACCAAGAGAGTCCTCAAAGTATCATTGCTAACCAAAGTGTATTACTATTTTCAAGTCTTGAAAACATTTTGCCAAATTACTTTTAATAAAATGAGTCATATTTTTACATTTCAGTAAAGCATTAACAAAACTGGTCTCCCACACATTGTCAGTACACAAAACCACTTCCACATGTGATCTACAGAAAGCTGAACTTCAGGAAGGTGGGGCACTTGAAATTCCTTTTATTAGTCATCCCCGTTTGCCATATAATCTTCTAGAGCTCTGTTTTAAATGTTCATATGTCCTGATGGATAATCTATAATGTTCCCATGAGGCAAAACCACACCATCATAGGTTAGTTTATTAATTCAAAAAACTTGAAAGAGAGCACTGTGGTAATGGACCATAAAGAGAGCACTGTGGTAATGGGCCATAAATCAGGTTAGATTGTGAAATGTGCATGTATATGAAAAGATGTAAAGTGGTTGTGTCCAGATTTTAGTGAAATGCTTCAGTTACAGAGATTGCGTTATTTCTCTGAATGCCCTGAAAATTTGGAAAGGTATCTCCTATTATGAATGAACACTAAAGAAAATTACTACTATAGCAATTTCTGGAGCCAGTCTATTGTCACTATTTAGTCTTCATAATACTATTAGCATACAATTATTGGTAGTCATTTTTTTTTAGAAAACTGGGGCTTGGACATACTTAGTTAAATGAGGTGAAATGATTTACCCATGATCAGACAACCAGTAAATAGAAGGAGCAGGACTTCAAAACCAGTCTATTCTACCCCAAAGCCACACTTCCCTAATTTGCCATTTTGATTATCTGAAAGAGCAGACAGAAGAATGTGAGGATGCAGGCGGGTGACGGAGGAGAAGCCAAGTGTGGTAGTTTCTATGCAACCAGATTAGGGAACTGAAACAAAGTCTGAAAGAGATAGAAGCCAGGGAAAAGCAGCATGGAGAAAGCTAAAGCTAATTTCTTCCCACACTTTGCTGTTCCCCTTTCTCTACAACATGCTAAAATTATCATTATTCTGATGTGCTTCTGCTGTGGTTTGCATATATGTTATTCATCACAAAGGGTACATGGGCATTCGGTTTCAGTCCGTGGATGGAAGGAATCTGTGTCTCCGGCGTCTTTAGATACATATCAAAAAAATCCAACTGTAGCCACACTGTGTATCAGGAACTGGTGATTCACTGCTGTGGCTTGTATACTACACAGAGCGAAGCTCAGTAATTCTTGGTTAAAGTAAGTTTGATTTTCCAAAGAAAAACATACGAAATTCCTTTCTCTCAGACACTTCTTCTTTCTTGAACAACTAGGAAAAACCATTTTTTTTTAAAAAATGCAGTGAAATTAGAACTTGTCTTTCTTTATGCCCTACTAAATGTACTATGAAAATCTTTACAGTTATTCTTCCAAAAAATGCAGTTCTTCATTAAAAAAAATTTCCAGATGCCTCACAATGAAATTTGGGTATATATATATATATATATATATATATATATATATATATATATGTTCATTCCCTGTATATGTGTAGATAATTTTCTTGCCTTTGGACAGACACTGTCTGAAGAGATGGTTAGCAAATATTTCTTCTTCCTCAATCATAGGTAAGACAGTCACATACTTTCTAAACTGTGTTCTACTGTTAATGGGTCAAATAAGTGCCTAGAGATATTCTAAAGTTGAGGTTACTCTAGAACTTAAGTAGTCAAACTGATGAGAAAATTTATGTTTTCAACAAATGCTAATTAATCAAATGGCATACATGTGCTTTTGACTGCCATAACAATTTAATAGCAATCAATTAAGACAGCTTTACTGATTCATTCGAAAGACATTTAAACTATATTTCATTTTTCTTTGGGGAAGAAAAGGAAGAGCAAACTGATTTGTTAGGTTTATTTGTAATTGAATGGATATTTTATTGAGCCTTTTATATTCTTAACAGTATGATAACATATAGTCAATTAAGTTTTGCCCTAAAGTTCTACCTAAATTTAAAAATGTTCAGATTTTAATGTGTTGAATTGTATGTGTCAGTATTTTATTTAGATTTCTTTACTGCATATTTTGTAGAGAACTCTGATTTATTTTTAGCACTTCAAAGTAAGGACACAATTGAATTACAGGATGATTTAGTACAACCTTGTTTCTGCATTTTAGGAACCACACAAACAATTAACAATAAAATTAACAGATGAAGCTCAAGAAACTCCTCCTCAGAGGAGGAGGAAGGATTATAGGAGCCAGAGGGCTCAAGGACACTCAGAGAACAGGACCCACAGAATCAACTAAGCAGGGGTCATGGGGGCTCACAGAGACTGCAGCAGCAATCACAGAGCCTCTATAGGTCTGTACAAGGTCTTTTGAATATGTGCCGTGGTTGTTTAGCTCAGTGTCTTTGAAGGATTCCTATCAGTGGAAGTGGGAGTGTCTCTGACTGTTGCCTGCTCTTGGGAGCCTTTTCATCTTCCTGGGTTGTCTCATCCAGCCTTGAAATGAGGGTTTGTGCCTAGACTGTACTGCATCTTGTTAAGCTGAGTTCAGCTGATAACATTGGGAGACCTGGTCTTTTCTGAAGGGAAACAAAGGAGCAGTGGATCCAGGGCAAATGGAGGGGGCAGACAGGGAGAAATGAAGGGAGGGGAGACTGAGATCAGGGTGTATTGTATGGGAGAAGCAAAAAAAAAGTTCAAGTAAACAAAACCTGAGAAAAAGTTTTGCAAATTATAAAACAAAATAACAGTATAGGCTCATGAGACATTTAAGAATTACATCAGCCGAGCGCTGCAATCAAAAATAGGCTTTGGGGGACCGGCAGCGACAGAAGCAAGCGGCGGGGACCGGCGTGGAGGCAGAGGCAAGCAGCGGGGACCAGAGGGGTCTGGCGAGGCAGCAGCGGGGACCGGCACAGCTGGAGAGGCACGCACAAGGCGGGGAAGGGCACGCAAAAAGGAGAGCAGACATCCCA
>NW_004949163.1:119223-122733 GCF_000317375.1 Microtus ochrogaster
AAAAAAATAAAAAGAAAAATCAATAAAGTAGCATTGAAATAAAGAGAAAAGTTTGTATCAAAAAAAAAAAAAGAATTACATCAGCCATCACCAGTTGCCTTTGGTGGAAATGCACTGAGTATTCATAATTTTATGTAATTATTTTTTAGCTATTATTTATTCAGTTTTATAATTCTTATTTTGAGTCAAGGTTTCTCTGTGTAGCACTGGCTGTCCTGGAATTCCTTCTGTAGACCAGGCTGGCCTCAAACTCACAGAGATTTGCTTGCCTCTGCCTCCTGAGTGCTGGGATTAAAGGAATGAGCCACCACTCCTGGTTTTATTTTGCCAATTTTTCCATATACTGTCTATACCAATAAGATTTTCATCAGCATATGACTATAAGGAAACCATGTTTTTTACATACAGCAGGGCAGTTGTACATATGAATGGATAGCAGTTGTGACAGTATAAACAAGACCCACACAAATTCAAGGGAAGCACATTTTTAGCATCGATACTAGAGTTTGTTATGAAATGTCAAGGTTATCTGTGGAACTATTGACAATTGTTAGCTTCTACAAGAGGGATAGTCAGTTTTCTTTAAAGGTGTAGCTGTTAGTGCATTGACCACACTGTAGTGAAAGCCACAAACCAAAAAGGATATGATCATCACAAACTGTATTTAATGGGTTAAAGAAAAGAAAGAAGACACAAATTGAGTAGGCAAGAAATGGAGGATGCATCTGAGAAGAGTGGGAGGAGAAGAGAATGTGATTAAAATAAATCTTACAAAATTCTCAAAAAAATAATAAAAAGTGAGAATAAAAGAATTTTTTATATCTTTTGCATTAGATGTATAATTATGAGTCTAGTTTCTTTATTTCTCAGAGGCAGGGAATGAGTTGTACCCAGGGTTATGCACATATTCCCAAACTACTCTACCACAAAGATAATACACAACAATGTTTTTACCTTTATTTTTTAGGAAGGGTCTCAAATTTTCTCTCCTAGGATAGCCTCAAAATCACTGCCTAGCCAAGCTTCACCTTGAATCTGTGATTTCTTGCCAAAATCTCCCATATAGGCTGTAAATGTAGTGTGTGCTTTTGTTTCCCAGCCATCCAGACCTGAATAATCACACAAAACTATAATAATTATAACACTGTTTGGCCAATAGTTCAGGCATAACCCTAGCTAGCTTTTACGTCTTAAATGAACTCATTTCTGTTATTTTATATTTTACCACAATACTTGTGGTTTGTTACCTCACATCTTGTTTCTTGGGTGGCTGCATGGCATCTACCTGACTACACCTTCTTTTTCCCTAAATTAAGTTTAGTTTTCCCACCTAGCTATATTCTGCCCTTACATAGGGCAAAAGAGCTTCATTATTAACCAATGGTAATAAAACATACTCAGAGCATACAGAGGGGAATCCCAAATTATCTTCCATTTTCTGTCTTGTTTTAATAGCTGCGGGGCTGTGTCCCAGCACCCTGGCCGCCTGGCTAGCTTATGCCCCGAAACAACAACACACAAATTGTATTCACTCAAATACTGCTTGGCCCATTATATCTAGCCTCTTCTCGGCTAACTCTCGCACCTGGACTAGCCCATTTCTAATAATCTGTGTAGCCCACAAGGTGGCTTACCAGGGAAGATCTTAACCTATGTCCATCCTGGGTCAGAGCTTCATCGCGTGTGCCTCAGAGAGCAGAGCTATCGCGTCTGCCCGGGAGAGGGGAGCATGGCGTCTCTGAGCTCACTTCATCTTCCTCCCAGCATTCTGTTCTGTTTACTCCACCCACCTATGTTCTAACCTATCAGGGCAAGCAGTTTCTTTATTTAATTAACCAATGACCTTCCTCCATCACTGTCTAAATAAAAAGGTAGGTTTTTAACTTTAACATAATAAAATTACATATAACAAACAGGTATCAAGCAAGAATTACAGTTACAATACTCAATCTATTTGTATCTGGCAAAATTAAAAAAATATATTTTATCATATACTTTATCTTTGTGAGTCTAAAGTTTTGTATCCAATTTATCTTTTATTATAACTAAGGAAAACTATAACTATCTGTCTTCAACTCCATCAAAGATCCCAGAAGGATATAATATTACCTAAGTAAACAGGAAATGCAACTTCCAGAAGTCTAGAATTGACAGAGACATCTTGCTGCCTAGAAATTCACCCAAAGTTCTTCTGTAACATTGGGGCATCCATCTTTAGCCTACAGGCTCATAGTATCTGTTAGACTTCTCTGTGAAGCAGGAAATTTGAGACTGTTTTACCTATATTGGTAGTTTGTTAGTCACTTTCTTTTGTGTCCTGAAGAATGTCAGACATTCTCTTTCATGAAACAGGAACCCTGAAGGAATATCTCACCTTTTGGCAAGTTCAGTAGTCATTTCTCTGCGGGTCCTGTATGTCCAGTTTATACAGCATACAGTCAAACAGTCCAGACAAGGGCAGTTTCTTGCCAAATCACTTGCTTGTCACACTGAAGGTAAATTCCATAACCAGTTTCTTCAGTGCCCATCAACCTCACTGAAGTAATTGGTGCTGCCACAAGCAGACATGTCTCACTGTTGAGAAAACTCTAAGTTTTTAAAACCTTTTAAATGCTATCGTCTGTAGGTCTCTTAAGTGCTGAAGATTGTCCATCTAACTGAAATATTTCTCTGTATATCTAGAAAATCTAACTAACATAACTACAATTTTGGCTATTATAAATGACTATCTGTTAATTATATTTATATAGTAATTATACCTTACAGAAATGTAATGTATAATTTTTAATTATATATTACATTTCTAAACGAACTGTATAAATATAGTACCTTAAACAAGAGTAAAAAATAAGCATAACAAAATTGACCTTAAATTTGAATCAATAAACCAAAGTCTATACCAATGTAACATATTCATTTCTATATCATATCTCATATCTCCCTTTTTTATAAAAAGAGATTGAGTGTGATCATTAGCCCCTTATAATTAACCCCTATAAACTATCATTTTGGGAATTTAGGAGTAGTTTTCTCTAAACTGCTTCCTCTTGTTTGTTGGATGAAGTATTTTTAGTGTTCATGGAAATATTTCAGTGGGGGGGGAGGGTGGTCCATTAAACCACATTGTACTGGAAGGAATCTACAGGTTCTCATCTTCTGTGAAAATAAAAACAGAACTTCTTTTCTGAAGCAACATATCCTTAAACTCAAATTTTGAAGTCAAGATACCTTTAAAATATTGCTGGGCTGTGGTGGCAAATGCCTTTAATTCCAGTACTCAGGAGGCAGAGGCAGGCAGATCTCTGTGAGTTTGAAGCCAGCCTGATCTACAAGAGCAAGTTCCAGGACAGGACAGACTCCAAAGCTACACAGAGAAACCCTGTCTTAAAAAACAAACATAATTGGACTGATATTGAGGTCCTTAATCCATTTGGACTTGAGTTTTGTGCATGGTGATAGATATGGATCTATTTTCATTCTTCTACAGATTGACATCCAGTTTTGCCAGCA
>NW_004949163.1:123495-131388 GCF_000317375.1 Microtus ochrogaster
CCTTGTCGTGTTCCTGATTTTAGTGGGATGGCTTTGAGTTTTTCTCCGTTTAATTTAATGTTAGCTGTTGGCTTGCTGTAAATAGCTTCTATTATATTTAGTTATGTCCCTTGTATCACTAATCTCTCCAAGACCTTTATCATAAAGGGGTGTTGAATTTTGTCGAATGCTTTTTCAGTACATACTGGCTTTGGGGGAGCCTAGGCAGTTTGGATGCTCAACTTAGTAAACCTGGATGGAGGTGGGCGGTCCTTGGACTTCCCACAGGTCAGGGAACCCTGATTACTCTTCAAGCTGATAAGGGAGAGGGACTTGATGGCAGAGGGGGAGGGAAATGGGAGGCGGTGGCGGGGAGGAGGCAGCATTCCTTAATAAATAAATAAATTAAAAAAACAAACATAATCCAGACACTTTTTGTCTTTTCCATCTTTTCCTGTCCCATTATGACTTTCTTGTACTACTTTCTTGTTCTATTTTTCCTTTAAGAACCTCAGTTTAATATCCTTAAATTATTTTTTATCTGTGACTCTGCTTATCTTTTATCCTCTCTATCTTAAAGTCATTAATATTTATCAAACTTACTGTGGCTCATTTAGAGGTCTTTGTTGTCTGAATCTGTCTTTACTGTGTATCTGTAATTCTCTTCTGTCCAGGAGTTCTCTTTTAAAATGTGAAGTGGGAAAATTCAAGATGTAATTGTTTTTTTTTTGTTTGTTTGTTTTTGTTTTTTGTTTTTTTTTTACCGCTGAGTAATACTCTAATGAGTATATATTCAAGACTTTCTTTATCCATTCTTCAGTCGAGGGGTATTTAGGTTGTTTCCAAGTTCTGGCTATTACAAATAATGTTGCTATTGAAATAGTTGAACAAATGCTTTCATAGTATAATAGGGCATCTCTTGGGTATATTCCCAAGAGTGGTATTGCAGGAAGGATGGAAATAGAAAACACTATCCTGGCCGGGCGGTTGTGGCGCATGCCTTTAATCCCAGCACTTGGGAGGCAGAGGCAGGTGGATCTCTGTGAGTTCGAGACTAGCCTGGTCTACAAGAGCTAGTTCCAGGACAAGCTCCAAAACCACAGAGAAACCCTGTCTCGAAAAAACAAACAAACAAAAAAGAAAAGAAAACACTATCCTGAGTAAGGTAACTCAGACCCAAAAAGATGAATATGGTATGTACTCACACATTAGTGGATTCTAGCCATAAATAAAGGAAACTAAGCCTATAATTCAGGATCCTAGAGAAGCTAAACAAGAAGGTGAACCCAAAGAAAAACATATAGTTTTCCTCCTGGATATTGGAAGTAGATAAGATTGCCAGACAAAAGGTGGGAACTTGGGGGTGGGAGTGGGTTGAGAGTAAGGGGAGAGGGGAAGAGAGAAGGGAGAAGGGGAGGATGGGGAAAGCTTGGGGGAATGGGATGGTTGGGATGGAGGAAGGGTGGATATGGGAGCAGGGAAGTAGATATCTTAATTAAGGGAGCCATTTTAAGGTTGGCAAGAGACTTGACTCTAGAGAGGTTCCCAGGTGTCCAAGGAGATGTCCCCAGCTTGTTCCTTGGGCAGGTGAGGAGAGGGCACCTGAACTGGCCCTATCCTATAGCCACAATGATAAATATCTTGCATATCACTATAGAACCTTCATCTGGTGATGGATAGAGATAGAGACAGAGACCCACATTGGAGCACTGGACTGAGCTCCCAAGGTCCAAATGAGGAGCAGAAGCAGGGAGAACATGAGCAAGGATGTCAGGACTGTGAGGGGTGCACTTACCCACTGAGGCAGTAGGGCTGATCTAATGGGAGCTCACCAAGGCCAGCTGGACTGTGACTAATGGAGCATGTGATCAAGCTGGACTCTCTGAATGTGGCTGACTGAAAAGCAAAGGACAATGGCACTAGGTTTTGATTCTACTGTATGTTCTGGCTTTGTGGGAGCCTAGTCTGTTTGGATGCTCATCTTCCTAGACCTGGATGGAGGGGGAAGGACCTTGGACTGCCAACAGGGCAGGGAATCCTGACTGCACTTTGGACTAGAGAGGGAGGGGAGGGGGAGTAGGGGAGAGAAATGGGAGGAGGTGGGAAGTTTTAATAAAAAGAAAAAATATAAAATAAAATGTGAAGTAGGGTGGCTAGGATTAACACTGTGGCTTTGTCTTTTGGCTCAGCCTCTTCCAACATGAGAGAGTTATGTTTACCTCCAGCTATGCAAGCAATGCTCATCACCCAAGCTCCAGGAATGCAGTAAGTACTCTTTGATCCTCAGGCAAGCTTTATTTATTAAACTACAAATCAAATGCCCCTATAGCAGCTTACAAAATGGGGAAATATTTTTGTCAACTGCACATCCAGTAGAGGGCTAATACTCAATATATATAAAGAACTAAAAAACTAAATATCAAGCAAACAAATTAACCCTATTAAATGACCCAATTAAAAACTGAATACAGATCAAAACAAGGAATTCTCAAAAGAGGAAACTCAAATGGATGAAAAACACTTAAAGAAATGTTCAACATTCCCAGTCATCAAGGAAATGCAAATCAAAATTGCTTTGAGATTTCATTTTATACCCATTAGAATTGCTAATATCAATGAAACAAATGATGGCTCATTCTGGCAGGGATATGAAATAGGGGAACACTCATTCATTGCTTATAGAAGTAGAAACTTGTACAGCCACTATAGAAATCAGTGTGATGGTTCCTCAGGAAGATGGGAATTGACCTACCTCAAGATTCAACTATATCCATATATGCAAAGGATACTTCATCCTACCATAAGAACACTTACTCTACCATGTTCATTGCTACTCTATTCATTATACCCAGAAATTAGAATCAACTTAGATGTCCCTCAAGAGATGAATGAGGATAGAAAATATGGTACATTTACATAAAAGAATATTTTTCAGCCATTTAAATAATGAAATCACAAAAGTTGCATGTAAATTGCCGGGCGGTAGTGGAGCACACCTTTAATCCCAGCACTCAGGAGGAAGAGGCAGGAGGATCTCTGTGAGTTTGAGGCCAGCCTGGTCTACAAGACCTAGTTCCAGGATAGGAACCAAAAAGCTACGAAGAAACCCTGTCTCGAAAAATCAAAAAAAAAAATTTGCATGTAAATGAATATAACTCAAAGTCAAAAGGGCAGATATGGTATGTATCTGATTATAGCTCTTAAGTCAATGATAACCAGGTTACATTCTGTAGAAAAATAGAGATTAAGTATAGAGTAAGGGACAGAGTTGACAAACAGATTTCCCTAGGAAGAAGAAGTAGAATAGACAGTTCTGGATGAATAGAGAGGGGAAAACTAGAACAGGATGATCAAGTGGGGAGAGACAGCTAAAATTAAGGGCCATTTGAAGGGTAATATGAAAACCTGATGGAATAGAAACTCTCTAAAATAAATAATGGTGATGTAAATGGAATCACAAAATAGCAGAGAAGAGAGATCTCCAACTGGCCATCTCTTGTCACCAGACAAAACTACCAGTGCTGGGATTGGGTTACATTTAATTGAGTTATTGGCCAAAGGGCTCCCATATAAACCCCCAAACATTAGAGACTATTGCCAAGACTGCAGGCTGTTCTTCAGAAATGGATGACAAGGCCCAGCTGCTGAAGACAACACCTGTACAAATGTTTGGGATTCAGAAGTCGAGCTGGCACCTATATAAGTTCACCCCTACATGCTTTGGTACAGGAAGATCCTCTGCCTGCTACAAAAGAAGTGAAAACTTTAACCCAGCTGCAAACCCTTTGATCTGCAGTGGTGATCTGCCTGCAAGATGAGCTAGGGCTATGGTAGCACAAAGCTTGTGAGAGGAACCAACCAAGATCTTGTTTGACTTAAGGCCCACTCCATGAGATGGAACCCATAGCTGACACTGTTTGGGTGACCAAGAACCTGAAACTAGATAGCTTAGAGACATAAGGTAAAACCAAATACTACTTTTCTAAACAATAATAATTACATCACAATAGAATGGCTTCCAATGACACTATCCTGTACTCATAGATCAGTGCCTTCCTCAATCATCCTCGGAGAAGCTTCCTCCTGCAGCAGATGAGAACAAATATGGAGACCCATAAGCAGACATTAGGCAGAGAGACAGAATGAGACCTTGGAGCATTAGGTCCTAAGTAAGGGATCTTTGTCAATTATCTCCCCTCAGTGCTAAGGGAATCCTGAAGAGAAGGAGGCAGAAATAGTGTAAGATCCAGAGGGAGGGAGATCACCATGAAAACATGGCCCTCTAAGTCAACATGACCATGCACAAATGAACTCACAGAGACCACGGCAGCATGCACTGGGCCTGCATGGGTCTTCATCAGATAGGGTTCTAGGGCAGAAAGGAGAAGTGGACACATGTCTCCATCTCTAACACAGAAGCTATCTCCCATTGATAACCACTTGCAAACAAAACTTTAGTTTCCTTCAAGGGAATCTTACTGGGGATACAAACCACACTTAAGGGTAGGCTGCATGCCCAACAGTAGATGGCCAACAGAAAATTAACTCAACAGTATCTTTGCAAATTCCTTGTCCCATAATGTCATGCCAGAGATTTCTCATTTTATTTCTAATATTATTTTATTTTTGTTTTTGTTTAATTTAATTGAATTTATACTTTTGAGTCCGTTCTTGCTCTGCAGGCCCTTTACACACATGATTTTTTTTTTGTTTTTGTTTGTTTGTTTGTTTTGTTTTGTTTTTCCAGACCGGGTTTCTCTGTAGCTTTGGAGCCTGTCCTGGAACTAGCTCTTGTAGATCAGGGGGCCTCAAACTCACAGAGATCTGCCTGCCTCTGCCTTCCGAGCACTAGGATTAAAGGCATGGACCACCACTGCCCGGTTTACATACAGGTTATGGTTTCAAGTTTAGTGACATTTTGGGATTCCCGAGTGTGCTACCAAGTGGGGCGCCACTTCAATAGCTGCTTTTTGTGCCTTTTCTTTGGCTATTTTCCTTCTACTCGTTTATTTTGTCCTATCCCAAATATGTTAGTTTTTGTTTTACCTTACTTTATTTTATTATTATCCCTGAGAAGCCTGTTTATTTTCTAATGAAAGACAGAAACGGAGTGGATCAAGATAGGAGAGGAGGTGGGGGAGGAACTGCGATAAGTAGAGAAAGGCAGGATTTAATCAGAATATACTAAAAAAACTATTTTTAATAAAAGAAAAATTATAATGCAAATAACAATCTAATCCTATGCGACCAGTGTAGAAAAACATTTTTTCAAATAAATTGAGTACTGAAATGTGGGAAAAAAGATTTTTTTCTACACAGATTTGTATACTTCTTAAAACTGAGGTCATGAATATCATCATAGATCTAGAATTTATTACAACATAAATTATTATGGTATTTAGAAGAAGCATGGTAAAATGACATTTAAACTTTTTAACTAAATGATTTTAAGCTTAAAGTGGCAAATTGCTATTTCATATATTTTCTTTTAAATTTTTAAGATTTATCTTCAATTTTATTCGTGTGTGTGTGCATGCTATATGTGTGTAGATGCCTGAAGAGATCTTAAAAGTGTATTAAATCCCCTGTAAATAAAGTAACAAGCAGTTGTGAGCTGTGAGATGTGGGTATTGGAAAACAAAGATATGTCCACTGTCCAACCCTCATTGTATTAAATGAAATATAATGTGCTGGGCATGGTGGCACACACCTTTAATCCCAGCACTCAGGAGGCAGAGGCAGACAGATCTCTGTGAGTTCAACGCAAGCTTGGCCTACAAAGAAAGTACAACCAGGGGTGTTAAACAGAAAAACCCTATTTCAGAAAACCAAAAAGAAAGAAAGAAATTATATGATTTTGTAAAGAACCTGCAACACTAAGTATCATAACATTCTAACTGTATGTCTTTTTTGAATAAAATAAAAATTACTTTAAAATATGAACATTCACCAGGCATGGAGGCACACATCTTTAATCCTAGCAGTCATAAACAGGTGTATCTCTGTGAGTTCAAAACCAGCCTGGTCTACACAGGGAGATACTGCAAGTTCTAAACCAGCCAGAGCTACATAGTGTGAATCTCCCTTCAAGAAACAAATGAGACCCCACCAACCCCGCAACTGACAAAGGTCTGATCTCCAAAATATATAAAGAACTCAAGAAACTAGACTGTAAAATGCTAATCAACCCAATTATAAAATGGGGCACTGAGCTGAACAGAGAATTCTCAACAGAAGTTCAAATGGCCAAAAGACACTTAAGGTTATGCTCAACTTCCTTAGAAATCAGGGAAATGCAAATCAAGAGAACTTTAAGATACCATCTTACACCTGTCAGAATGGCTAAAGTCAGAAACACCAATGATAGCCTTTGCTGGAGAGGTTGTGGAGTAAGGGGTACACTCATCCATTGCTGGTGGGAATGGAATGCAAACTTGTGCAACCACTTTGGAAAGCAGTGTGGCAGTTTCTCAGGAAATTCAGGATCAACCTACCCCTGGACCCAGCAATACCACCCTTGGGAATATACCCAAGAGATGCCCTATCATACAACAAAAGTATATGCTCAACTATGTTCATAGCAGCATTGTTTGTAATAGCCAGAACCTGGAAACAACCTAGATGCCCTTCAATGGAAGAATGGATGAAGAAAATTTGGAATATATACATATTAGAGTACTACTCAGCAGTAAAAAACAAGGGCTTCTTGAATTTTGCATGAAAATGGATGGAAATAGAAAACATTATCCTGAGTGAGGTAAGCCAGACCCAAAAAGAGGAACATGGGATGTACTCACTCAAAATTGGTTTCTAGCCATAAATAAAGGACATTGAGCCTATAATTCATGATCCTAGAGAAGCTAAATAAGAAGGTGAACCCAAAGAAAAACATATAGGTATCCTCCTGGATATTAACCTTCATCAGGCGATGAAAAGAGACAGAGACAGAGACAGAGACCCACAGTGGAGCACCGGACTGAAATCCCAAGGTCCAAATCAGGAGCAGAAGGAGAGAGAGCACGAGCACGAGCAAGGAACTCAGGACCGCAAGGGGTGCACCCACACACTGAGACAATGGGGATGTTCTATCTGGAACTCACCAAGGCCAGCTGGACTGAATCTGAAAAAGCCTGGGATAAAACCGGACTCGCTGAACATAGCAGACAATGAGGACTACTGAGAACTCAAGAACAATGGCAATGGGTTTTGATCCTACTGCACGTACTGGCTTTGTGGGAGTCTAGGCAGTTTGGATGCTCACCTTACTAGACCTGGATGGAGGTGGGTGGTCCTTGGACTTCCCACAGAGCAGGGAACCCTGATTGCTCTTCGGGCTGAGGAGGGAAGGGGACTTGACTGGGGGAGGGGGAGGGAAATGGGAGGTTTTGGAGGGGAGGGGGCAGAAATCTTTAACAAATTAATTAATTAATTAATTAAAAAAACAAATGAGCTAAGAGAGTTCTCATGGGAGCCCTTACCTGTTGGGAGGAGTGGGTGTGGTGGTCTGGTGGGTCAGGAGAAGGGTTGGGGGAAGAACTGTGGAGGGAATGTAAAATGAAATATAAAAATAAATTATCAGTTATAATAACATGCTGTCTAAAAGTATAATGATTAAAGACTTCATCTCTAAGCTTCAAATTCCAGAATTAGAAATCTTGGGCCAGTAATTCGTTAACTATATACTCTTCCTTTGAATTATCATTGTTTTTTTTTCAGGTAACATACAAAGAAGTGAATTTCGTTGTGATTAGGAGCATATGCTATTGTTTAGGATGTTTGTCTTTTTTGTTTGTTCTACTCTGTAAACTGGAAGTAGTTGTGATACATACATGATGGTATTGTAAAAAGAAAATCAGTTTGAAAATCCATATTAAGCCCCTCATATGATACATACATGATGGTATTGTAAAAAGA
>NW_004949163.1:131551-139296 GCF_000317375.1 Microtus ochrogaster
ACCTCCAGGATTGTGCTTATATTCTTATGTTCTCAACATTATTTATACTTTCAAAATTTTAATTATGAGCCTTGTGTCTCTTGACCACTTAAAATTCCAAATCTGATCCTGGCATTTGAGGCTTTCTTATTTTAAACCTTTACTTTTATAAACTATCAATTACTTCTTTCTTATTTTCTAGTCAAACTATAATACTCTGTGTTACTTTTTCCAACATTGGTACAGGGGAACATTGACAAAAACGTTGTTATTCTCACATAGTGAAATGAACAATATTATTATACCTGTGTGCTTTTCTAGCATTTACTATTCTATAAATAAAATAGCAAACAATGCTCCAAATAAATAAAATCCCTTTCTCCTAAAAAAGTAGAAAGCATATATAATGATGTAGAAACCACATTATATATATATATATATACATATATATATATAGTTATGAGATAAAATATTCTTTACATCTTTTTCAAAACTACCAGAAGTAGTCAGTGTTATATAGTTGATGTGGTTTGTAAGTGGAGTTTAGCAGTTATCTTAAAGATACTTGGGGATACTGGAAAGCAGTTACAACTAGAATTGATTTTTTTAAAGAGCCAGTTCCAGGCTGTATGACTTGCTGTCCCCTTCTTCTTACCTCACATGTTTGTAATAAACAGAATCATAACTATCATAGTTACTACCCACTCTAATACCTTAAATTAACCTTGCTAATTGCTTTTTATTTTAACATGGAAAGTTAGATTGAATCACTAACTGTGAGGACCTTGTCTTGGGTTTCAGGCTCCTCATGTAAAATATTCTTATTATTTCAATCACCATCACCTTCCTCCTTGACATTATGTGAGGTTTTCCAGCATTTGAAATTCGAAAACAATCATTGCTTGCTTAGACATTGTCATTATCCTTTATTGCCACATAATTCACAACTAAAAATAAAGCCCAAATATTCCTTTTAAATGAAGGCCAAAATGAAAGTTAAATTCACATGCTATTCAACAAACTGTGCAGAAAGCACTACTTTTCTCCCAACACATGCAGGGAGACATATAAAATGCAAACTATGACAGCTGATTTTTCTTATTCTCCACAAAGACTATATAGTAGAATATGTGATTGAATTTCTTGAAAAGTCATCTCTTCAGAGTGAAACAGTGGGTAGGGTGATTGTGATAATGCTACCATTAATCCCAAACACATTGAGAACCCTCTGCAAGCAGTACCTGCAGATTCTGCTTAATAAAACACACACACTTCCAAGTAAAAAAACTCTTTATTACTTTATAATTACAGAAGTATCTCATGCCCAAGAACTCTAATTTTTATTCCTCCTTTTGGTGGTCTCTTCCTCTTCCTTAGGTAGTCTACACAAAGGTATGTTATAAAAACTGTCACTTCCTTCTCTTGCATGCAGACCAAATGTCTGTGTAAATTGTGGACCTAAAATACCAGTGAATTGTCAACCTGAGAAGCTGTGGAGTCCCGTGTATTTAAATCCTCTATAAGAATACTTAAACTAATATCTACAGCATTCAGAAAAAAAAAACAAGCTCACATATTCCTGTCATATTTATTCACAATGTGATGATACTTTGCTCTTTCTAATGTAATTCTGTGAGTTTTGAAAACTGAAAAATCTTGATATTTTGCTTGGCAACATGTAGTAATATTTATGAATTTAAAAATGAGAGAATTTTAAAACAGAAACCTACATTTCTAAAAATGTAACTCAGTTTTTCTAGCCTTCTATTTATGGTATTTGCATGACTTCCATTGAGCAGTAAGACTGACTTCGAACTACTGGACTTCTAATCGAGACTATGCAGATCCTTACAGTATTAGAACAAAATATTTATCAAAGAAGACTCTATTGTCAGAATCATGCTAATCCACAACCTGTGGATTTTCCAAAGAGACTAAGAAAATTGTGTTAAAATGATCTTTATCTCCTGTCCTTATCTTCAGTTTGTGTCTTCAGCATTCAGCTCAAACTTAGTATTGAAATAATACATATAAAAGCATAAGCAGAGGGAATAATAAAAGCATATGCCATGTATACCTAACTGTTAATCCTGAGACAAGTTAATTAACCTCTATGATATTACAGTTATGCCTTTGTATTTGCTTTTATGTTTTTGTCACTTCTATTAGAAAGGTAAGAAGACTTGTTATATTTAAAAATATATAGGAAATTACCAGTTCAGAAAATGATAGACATCTATAAATGCTCAAGGAGTGAATTTATACGCCCTTCATTCAGTAGCAAGATTCCAGTGCAGATTGACTGCTTTAACTTTTTGTGTCACTTCACCTGTGTTTTATGTCTTAGAAAGACTTGAAATTTTTATTCCACTCAGAAATAAAATTATTCCATGGAAGACATTTACGTTTCTGTAAAGATTAATATACATCATGCATTTCAGGACTTTTCTATTTACAAAAGACAATTTTAAATACATCCAACTTATATTTGGTTGGGAACATTTGTAAAATCTTGGTCTGGGACTTGTAATTTAAAAAATGCCATGAATTTTAAATTAGAAGCAGATGGATCCCACTTTCCTTTTTTTTAGCAAATCACTTTCAATAGATTTATTAATAGAATTAAATTATTAGCCAGAAATCTTCACCCCACTATGGGAAATCTTTGACTGTCTCGTGCAGTACAGCATGCGGTTCGAAAGATGAATGGATAGCAACCTCACTCAGGATAGTGTTTTCTATTTCCATCCATTTGTATGCAAAATTCAAGAAGTCCTTGTTTTTTACTGCTGAGTAATACTCTAATATGTATATATTCCATACTTTCTTCATCCATTCTTCCATTGAAGGGCATCTAGGTTGTTTCCAGGTTCTGGCTATTACAAACAATGCTGCTATGAACATAGTTGAGCATATACTTTTGTTGTATGGTAGGGCCTCTCTTGGGTATATTCCCAAGCCCACTTTCCTTTCTTCTCCCAAGTTTTTTAACATTGTGCCTTGATCATGTATAGGGCACAACCCTGTGACCACAATCACCATACAGTAAAAGTTATTTTTACTCTTTCCAATGTTCAATTAAAGAAATTGCTTGTCTGGCAATTTCTACCTTTGGAACAGGCCAAACAGCATAAGTAAAGAGAATAATAACTGAAGAATTATTTCATTTTAGCTAACCATTGATGAACCACTCTCCCTGCTCATGAGACGAGAACGGGTAACAGAGCTGCCATGGCGAGATAGTTGGTCACGAAATTCTGAAGCCATGAAATAATAAAGAATTGGGTCCAAAAGGCAGCAGAGACTTGCAAGGCACAGGCAGAAAGGATGGAAATACAGTGTACTTTTGACAATGGGACAACTGGTAATGATACTTTCCTTTACCATGGTGTAAAATGTGAAGTTAATGTGATAAGGAGTGAAGCAGATGACAAAGACTGCAGCACACATGAAAACCATCCGCAGTGCCTTTTTCCTCTCACTAATTCCTTGGAAAGCAATCGGTGGCTGTTTCAAGGATATAGTTGTTTTCCAGGTACAACATGCGATGGTGATCACTGGAATCACAAATCCAGCCAGCTCTGCAATTGTAATCATAGTGACCATAACCACTGCGTTCATCTGTTTGTACCCAAGATCAGCAAAACAGGAGTCTGTGTTATTAGCTAAGCCAGCACTTCTCAGGATGGGAAATAGCAAACAGGCAGTCCCCACGACGACCCAGATGGCAACACTGATGGCCACGTCGTATCTACGCTTCCAGTTTCTGGCTCTAAATGGCTTGAGGAGAAAGAAGCATCTCTGAAGGCTGATGCATGTCAGGAAGCAAATGCTGGCATACATGTTGAGATATTTCAGATAGAAGCAGAGCAGGCAAAGTGCCTTCTGGAATGGCCAGTGACGGTTGATATAATAGTAAATCCGGAGAGGTAAGGACAGGACGTGAGCAAGATCTGCCACGGAGAGGTTGATCATGAAAATGATGGCCTTATTCTTCTTGCTGATGAAGCGCCACAGGACCCACAGGGCTGCACTGTTAGCCAGGAGTCCAGGGATGAATATGAAGATATAGGTGGTTGCATACAGAGAGTACTGAAATGTCAGATTTGTGACACCACAATTACTCTCAACAGTGCTGGTACTATTGCTGCCCATCTTGAATATCTCAGTATGTTCATCAAGGTGAGCTTTGGAAATATTGCTCCTGTCCAAACAAAAATTAAAAAGCACAGTGTTTAAGTAATACTTCAGTGGATACTTAGGACTCACTTTTACAATGAGATATACAATATTCCAACTAGGGACAGCTCACATATATGTAAGTGGAGGCTCAATGAATATGCACTACTGGCCCAACATTACACAGTAAATCTATTAAGAAACAATGGAAATGTGCCTTGACATATTTATCATATTGCTTTTACCATGGCAAAGACATTGTGGCAATTAATATATTACTTATCTTGGTTCTCCAGCATAGAAAATGATCTAGCTGACTTGGAAAACCTGGAAATATGATGTCATCATTAGTTTATCATAACAGCTTGCTACTCTGCAGTCCTCTTGAATTTGGCCTAACTCCCTGGGTTTGTGTTCCATTCTCAGTTTATATGAAACACTTCAATACTGTATGAGTTTAGATAGTGAACTATGATTACTTTCTTACTGTAATCACGGAAGTATAGTGCTCAGGTCTCCCTCTCTGAAGAATTCTATATCATTATACATGAAAGTCTGTATACATATATATTTTAAATGAAATGTTCCTATCTAGGCTGACAATATTCCCCGCAAGAACCGTCGACTATCTAGCAAAACCCCAATGCCAGGCATGAGAAGCCTCTTTTGAATTGTTGGTCGCGGTTTTCCAATAGATTCCTAAGACATAGGCTATTGTTGTTGTCTTTGCTTAGCAGAGGTGGAAGGTAAGTATCTATTGCTGAAGGCACCATGCACCTTCAACACAGGACCTAGAAAACATGAGATGTATCTGACCTGAAATCCTTTTCCTTTAAGACTAGCTTTCATGGTACCAATAGGCACCTTGCAAACTTCCAGAGAAAGACAGCAACTGATAGCTATACTGCCTATGAAACACAGCAACAACCGGCATGACACAACAATCCTATGGCTGCAATCCTGCTGGTAACCAATAGCTCTCTAACTTAGACTTAAGGTCCACTCAACAAGAGGGAAATCATGTCTGGTACTGGAAACCTAGTCAGCTAACCCCTGGCTAATGAAGTCATGAATCTTGGAGGAGAATCTATAGCTGACATTTCACTAAATCAGCAAAGTCCTTCATTACATTCTAAATGTTCATTCCACCTACAAATAAGTGTATCCCTCATCCCTCGTCAAGGAAAACTTTCTTTGCAGTGGACAGAGACTGTTAAAACCACAACCAACAAAAATGTAGAGTAGTTAACCCCAATCCTAAAAGATACATCTGCAAAACAATTCCTGCACATAAGGCTCAAAGATTACTGAGAAAGAGGGGGGGTGCAAAGATTGTAAGAGCCATAGGAACAGGAAGTTTGTTGCGAGATTGTATCTCTTAGAAATGTCAGAGAATGTATACTCATGAAGTCTCATCAACATGACTACCTAAACAAGAACTGAAAAAATATACCACCAATAGACATGCCAATGTGGATGGGGACAAACTCGTGAGGCCTTAACCCTAGATGAAGGACTATAGGGAATTAAGAAATTCAAAGAGTGAAGGAAATACTATTCTTTGGGGAAGAGTAATACTAATTGATTAAACAATTCCAAATTGTTAGTCCTGAAAATATATGTATGCAAGTATCATTATATGGACTGAGAAGGTTATATTTATGTATTTAGGAGGAAACAGACACACCTAACAACAAAAAGTTCTTGAATTTGAGAGAAAATAAAGGTAGGTATGGGAGGGGTAGGAGGAAGGAAAGGTAAAAAAAAGGAAACAATGTAATTATATTATAATCTCAAACAATATTTTTCTTAATTTTAAAAGAATTTTATACTAGAACAACATCAGCAATGGATGCATCATCTAATAGTCACAGTGAACATTACCCTAGCAACAGCAAAACAACTTAAGATTTAATTTTGTATTCATTAAAGTAATCATCATAAAAAAAAAGAAAATCAAGCATGCATGCCCCGGGCTTGTTTCTGACATGATGTAGCTGGTTGCATTTTTATTTTAATTCTGTTTTGTGTTGAGTATATTTACTACAATGGAGTGATGTAATTTTTAGCTCTCTTTATTTGTGGAGGAATGTGTTCTGATACGATTTTTAGTCCCATTGCAATACACAGAGATGGAATAAAATAACAGACTCCCAAGTGATGATTTCTCAGACAGAAAAGAATCCAAGTACTTTCACTTTCCTCCCTCGTCTCTCATATAAATCTGCTTGGCCTACAACCTGTGATGTGTCATAATGAATAGTTAATCTTGTGTATGTGTGGATAACTTAGAATGGAGAGTAGTTCAAAGGCAAAAGGGAAGTCATATTTCAACTATCAAAGATGTACATCAAAATCAGCAAAATAAGTTGTCACAGGTTTTATCTAATTTATTTGCATAAATTATTGTTTATTATTATTACTATAAATTATTAGTAGTAGTATTAATAGTAGTAGTAATATAGATGGGGAAACTAATGTTCAGAAAGATTTAGTGAATTTACAGGTTTTCTTGTCAGTGTTCTATTGTTGTGAAGAGACACCATTACTAAGGCAATTCTTAGAAATCATTTAATGGGAACTCACGAACTCTGGACCAACAACTAGAGAGCCTGCCTGGGACCAACATAGGACCTCTGCATGTGTATGGCAATTGTGTACCTTGATCTGTTTAGGGGACCCCCAGCAGTGGGATCATGACCTGTCTGTCCCTGGCACAAGAGCTGGTCTTTTGGAACCTATTCCCCATGCAAGGATTCCTTTCCCAGCCTTAATGCAGGGGAAGGAGCTTGGTCCTGACTCAGTGTAATATGACATGCTTTGTTGACTTACATGGGAGTTCTGTCCCTTCCTGAATGTAGGAGTGGATGGGGTGGGGTAGACTAGGGGAGGAGGGAGGGTACAGAAAGACAGGAGGGAGGGGAAACTGTGGTTGGTATGTAAAATAAATGAAAAATTTTATTTAAAAAGAGAAACAAAATGAAGTTCCCAATTTTAAAAAAAGGGAAAAAAGAAATGATTTAACTAGAGAATTAGAATCTCTTTACAGTTTTAGAGACTTGGGAAATGGTTGTCCGTCATGGTGAGAAATAAACAGGCGTGGAGCTGTAGAAGTAGCTGAGAGTCTTATTTATACCCTGTCCACAGGCAGCAGGCAGAAAGTGGGGGGAGGGGAGAATGATATTGGTTCTGGCCTGGGCTTTTGAATCTCAAAGATCACTCCCAGTGACACACTTCCTCCAACAAGGCCTCACATCTTTATCCTTCCCAAATATTTCCACTCTTTGGAACTGATGGGTGGAGGGTTGGCCATTCTTATTTAAACTACCACAGAAGTAACAAAGCAAATTTTGCAGGGTTGTTGCAAGTCTTAAGGTATTTTCAGTTTGTTCTTTGCATCCCTGTAACTAGGTGTGACTTTAAAATGTTGCTAGCTTATCCACCATTTTCACAGATTCAATAGTAAATAGGTTCCTGTGTTAATTTCTGTGGCCTCAAGCCGGGCGATGGTGGCGCACGCCTTTAATCCCAGCACTCGGGAGGCAGAGGCAGGTGGATCTCTGTGAGTTCGAGACCAGCCTGGTCTA
>NW_004949163.1:139396-167246 GCF_000317375.1 Microtus ochrogaster
AAAGAAAGAAAGAAAGAAAAGAAAAGAATTTCTGTGGCCTCAGCTGGTGGTACTCTGGAAACTTTAGAAGGTGAGGCCTAACGTTATGATGTGGTAGTTCACCTATGATGTTTTCCATCTGCCATAGTGAAGGGAGTAGAAGTAAATCTTCTTTTGTCACCTGTTACCCATGCAGAGGCTGTCAGAGGAAGCTACCAGCTAAGGAAGCAACCAGCACACATACTTTGCTAAGGAAGCAACCAGCACACAATTTCAAGAACTCAGAACAGCTCACGCCCAGTCGAATTGCACTTCCGCTTTTGCACTTAGCAAACAGGGCTGTTTGTTTTTGCTGCACTTACTAACAGAGAACGTTCTCATCACTCCTCTGAGTTCAACAGAGCTCAATTCAGCCAGAACAGAAAGCTCACGTCCCATCTGTACCTTTTTTTTTATGGGTTTCTGTGCCTCTGAATTTGGTACATATATAACTCAGAAATTCACTCATGAATTTAGTGATTCTCATGACCTGGTTACCAAAACTCTTCTCTTCTCCAAACAGAAGAGAAAATAGGAAGAGTTTTTCCTCAATCCCTTCAGTGAAAATTAACTGTAAAGTCTCCATGCTGAGAGAGATGGGGAACTTTTTGCTGCTGTTCAGCACGAATATAATGCCTTGGAACAGGAACACTTAGCTTGTTCTGAAGAATTTGTGTCACTCTGAAATTTAAAAAATAAAAGCAATCTAAAAATCTATCAAGAAAAAAATGTCAAGTGTTGGAATGTGTTCCTTCTCTGGCTCTGTCTTTGATACCATTCTCAATCACTGCTGCTTCTTTAGCCTTTTCTGGGCCTTTCTAGCCCTGTGTCTCTGGGTAGTTTTCCTTACTTAAGCTGCCACCATTGTTCTCCTTTAACCTAGACATATTTTTGGTTCCTGTCTCATGAAGAGATGTGAAATTCATGATTCATTCCTGAGTGTATGCTTCCCTTTTCTGAATCTGTTGCTCCCCATATTTAGAATGTCCTCCCTCCACGTCTTTACACATCTTGGTTTGCAAGTTAGAGAACCCTTCTCCATTTGGTCTTCCAGGGTAATCGAACTTATCATTACATGTTCTTCAGTCTTAATCTTTGTAGCATTAACACTTGAAATGTAAGGGCTCACTTAAACATTTATGTACTACATAGTTCACTCTGTTATAACTTCATTTGTGCCATAAAAAGATATTTTGTTCATCACTATGTAGCTACTAAGCATTCAAATAGTTTTGTATGTGAGCTGTTCAAAGCTCCTGTCTCAATGCATTTTGCAAAAAATGGAAACCTTGAGGTATCAACTAGTACACTTTCATTACCTGCTGCTTCCCTAAAATCTGTCTGCTCATTTGGATTATTAGATTTCCCAGTATGTAGCCTTTATTTTACTGCTCTGGAAAGTTATAGTTGTAGAGGCTTAAAAGAAGAATAAACGAATCAATTTAGAAATCACAGGTGGTCACACACATCCTTTAGAAAAAGTCAAGCTATCTCAGATTATACACTGCCAGCAGGACTTCAGGAAAAAAGCAGTCCTTGTAATATGCTTCTCGTGGTTTCTTATACTTTTATTTTATTAATTGTCATTGAATTTTATTAGCATATTACAGATAAGTAAATTTGCCTCATTTCATTAGCTTCTTTTCTGCACTTTGAATCTGAAAGGCAGTGAAGAGACTGACTCTGCAGATCCCAAAGTTCTTGATATTTAGTAAGTATAAAAGGGAACTAACGTTGTTTATTTAACCCCCCACCCCCACCACAAGCATGTACTTTTGAGGACTATGGCAGAATCCAATCCTATGAATCATGGGATGGATTTTATGTAAAACAGAGAAATTTCACAAATTTTATCCTTATAAAGCTCATTACTGGAATCTTTTAAAGAAATGAGTGGAAAAAATCTCTAAAATAACTATAAAACCAATGTGTTACATGACTCGAGGTGAAAGGGCATGGCAACAAGAAATCTTTATCTCTATGAGGTAAGTTCAATTGATACTAGTAATACCTCTACCATAGTTTTACCTGATGTATTCAATAAAAATTTAGTGCCTTGTTCTAGGTCATAAGGTTATTTATTCTAGAAATAGAATCAGAAATCAGGCCTCTTAATGATCTGTGCACCATGTTACCCTCGTTCTATGAAATTCTATGATATACAGAAGATGGTACTTGTGCTAAGATGTTTATACTCTCATATTGATCTCTATAGGGACAGTTTTGGGGAGGAAAATTGAGTTTGTCTATGCAGAAATGGTAAAGTTAAACTTAGTTTGCCTGAATTGTTGACTATTCTATTTATATTGTAGCAATCTTTCAAAACTGAGGTCTAGTTCTGTCTTTTCAACAAAGACTTCCATAATCATGCCGGTATCCTTTAATTATCATTAATGAGATTCATCTGGACTTAATTTGCATTTTAATCTAGCAAGCATATATTTCTTTATGTATATATTGTATATGATAATTATTGAGGATATCGGAGTTGAATCATAAATTCTGGAGAAGAATTTATTTGACAGAAAAGCTCAAGAAGTTTGCATCTCATTGGACTGGAGAGAAGGCTCAACAGTTTAGAATACTTGGTCTTGCAGAGATCCTGAGGTTGATTTCCAGTATCAACATGGAGGCTAACAATCGTACATTACTTCCATTCCAGGAGATCTAATGTCTTCTTTTGACTTCTACATGCACCAGGCATGCATGTTATTCACAGACATGCAGGTGCATAAAAATAAAAATTTTAATAAAAGGAGTTTATAGTCACGTGGGAGAGAACATAGAGTAATTCACCATAACAAATTTTAAACCATGCTGTAAAAGATGTACCGAAGGTATTTCTGTAGAAAGAGAAAGAAAGGCTGGATCGAGGATGAGTGTAATTGAAACTTGAACAATAAAGCAGCTTCATCTATTAGTTTTGAGGGTAAACACGATGTAAGGGAAGAAAGGACTTGAGGGGGATTGAGTGAGAATGAATAACATTCATAATTCCCAAGGTATAACAGGGTAATACTCATTTTACCCAAGCTGGTGATTAGGATTAGACTATGAAAGGTATAGAGTAGGAGAATCTACTTAAGGGAAAACTGACTGAGACAGGTGGTGCTATAACCTGAAAGATTTTGAAGGAATTTTAGGGGAAGATAGAATCCTTGAAATATTCTGATAAGAATTTTGATATAACTATACTTGAAGTTCACAGTGATCCCTCTAGCAACATTGTGGACATTAGTTTGGAAAGATGGCCCACAGGAAGTCAAGTCATTTTCATATAAGTAGATTGATCAACAGTTTACAGTTGCCAGCAATGTGTGGAAAGTTTTATATTCAGTACTAAAACCACAAAAGAGCACATCACCAACAGAACTGCTCTTTCAGACCACTACAGCAGTTGAGGTGATAAAGAATAAGCTCTAAACTTGGTAAGACATGAAAATTATAATTTCAAGTAAAAGTCAGAGAAGATATTGGTTAGGTCTTGAAAGTCAAAGACCATTTTATTAGAAAAAATATAAAATTTCCCTCTTATACTGTTACCTCTGAAATTTGCACTCTATCACGTTTCATCAATTCCTGTCTTTTTCAGGGATGTTTCTCTCCAACGTAAACACTAAACTCCACTCTAAAATGTGTCATTAGAACTTGTACACGATACAGCAAACATATACACTCTCTGTGATTAAAAACCTTTCTTAAGAGCTCATCTCAGTGATCAATAATCTCCTCTGTCTCAAAGGCCTACTTTGATGCTCTTTTTTTTTTTATTTCTGGGACTGGGCACCTATACATTGACTTTCTTCTTGTTCAAACTATATTTACAGATTTTACTAAGAAAATGACTTTTTGTATAGGAATATTCTGTATCTTAGGCATTTATATATAATTTAGTCTATTTAACAAAGGGCTAGACAAGCAGTAGGAAACCTAAGAGTATGTAGTGTAGGCATATGCTAGCAAACAAGAAAGTTGACTTCTTGCGTCTGTCCCAGGATTTACTCTCCCAGTCAACAGCCGTATTTCAGTCTCTGCTCCTGAGATAGATGAGGTTAGATTTCTAGAAATCAGGACACTGAAGAAATTTGAAGTCTAAAATTTCGGCTTTCTATTTCCAACCAGAACCTGATCTGCTTAAGTAGAATTTGATCGTCTAGCAGTATAGTTTTGTAGAAACAATTATTGTTTCAAAATACATATGTATATCAAATTTTTAGTCTGATTCACTAATGATGAGTTCAAGCTCCCCTTCCTATCAAACTACATTAATGCCCAGTTTTCACAAAGAGACAACTCAAACATGCTTATATAATTATAATTTGATTTGTAATAAGATTTGTCATAAAACTAGAGAAAGATGAAATTTTCCATTTCCAAACAAGTTCTTGCATGGAAAAATCACTTTAAAATGCCATTTATATGGAATATACTCTCCTCAAGGTAAAGACACTGGCATTCTTGGACCTAGCTCTAGCACTTTTATGTATATGCACTAAGGATATATGGCAAATGACTTCCCTCCAGGTGTCAGGCTAGTATGCTATCAGAATCGAAGATCTTTATGAAGTTTCACTTTTGAACTCAAATCATAGTAGATTGCAGATAGAAAATCTGGGACATTTTAATTTTATTTTTGATAACTGGAGTGCTGAGTTGACCAAGACGTATAGGATAGGGAAGACTCACAACAGTAGACCATCTTTTTAAAAATACTAGATTTGGATCAAAGAGACTTGGATCTTATTAATCAAATACCAATTCTCTATTTTACTGAAATAAGCCCCCTTTTCTGTCTGTTACTTTCCTTTTCTTTATTGTTAAAATAAGACAATTGAACTCAATGGGCTTTAACTCCTTTCTAACTTTAACTTACCTTGTCTGTATGGACACTACCCCTAACACTACTCACACTGCCACTACCTGGTCCTTATGCAGCCACTACCCCTATGAGCACATATACTTAGATATGTATATTTGATTGTCAAAAATCATTACTGAATGATATATTACAAATAATTCTATCACAAGATATAATTTAACTGAAAGTTAGGGAAATTAGCACTCAAATGAGTAATCCCATTTTCCTGAAGCTTCTAAGCTCTGGACTCTGAGTATGGGAATTCAGTTCTAGGATCAACATGACAGTTCATTCCCTGAGTATCAGCTCTGAGTCTTCACCTTCTCAGTCTTCCTTCACTTTTTAACCTCTTAACTTTAAGTAACCAGCACAACTAAACAAACATGCTTATCAAAATTACTTCTATTTTCCTTGGTAGAAGGGATAGTCTGCAGCCTTGTCATCTTGGAGTAAGAGAAATTTAAAAGAGAAAGGACTAAATATAAGTGAAAAAAAACAAAATTACTGTTCCTCTAAGAAAACTGCTATAAGTACAGATCTACAGTCTTCTTGGTGAATGCATATACAATAGTTAGAAAGTACCAGTGCAATGGGGCAGATTGTTCTGATCTAAGATTTGGTTCCTACAATCAACAACAATCCTACACTATTTTTTTTTATGTTTTGGGAAGAAAACAATAGCTTTAAAATCCTGATCTGACACATACGTAAGTAAACTTTTTGGATAATTAAAATAAAATTTAGAACTCCCTACCAAAATATTGCCCTGATTATGTAAATTGGCCATAGTGTGGTTTAACAGCAAACATTTCTGTGTTGTGTGTTAGAACTATGACACAGGGCTTCATGGGAAGCCAATTCACTTATCTCAAACAGAGACAGCCACTAAGCACAATCCCAACTTCTCAAAAAATTCACTTAGAGGTCTTTGCTTCTCTACTACTAGGATTTAGTAGTCTATACAATTTTAATCAAACAACTTTATCAGTTAGGCTCTAGAAAAAAACTGTGTTTGACCAAAGAAGGGACGGTTTTCAACAGGAACCATTTCAAAAAGCAACGGTCCTAAACCTATGACTTGATTATCAGTATAGTTTAGACAATTAGCAACCTAAGTATATCTGCATATCACCTATCTGTGTACCATATTTTAGTTACACAAATTCTCTAATTGATAGAAATGACAATGACTCTCTGCATCTATTTAAATAAGCAAAATAAAATTCTTCACTTGAGAATTCTGAGAATTGAGATCATCACCTTCTAAAAAAAGCAGGGCAAAGCCATTATCATTGTTCTAAGGCTACTTCTGGCATCAGCTAATCACAGAATTTCTCTTAAAGCATTCCCCAGAGTGCTTGATTTTGACTCACTACTGCTAGTTCCACTCCTAAGAGCAATTACTGACAATATGAATATCCCACATTTGACTCTTCTATCTAGAAGGACTTAGCATAGGACAACAATTTCCTCTTAGAGAATCAAGGAACACCTCTGAATAAACTCTAAAGTCATCTGATACATGGTTCTTCCAATACAAAAATTGAAAGGGCCATAGGTAGATTTAGAATATTTCTGAAAGTCACGGTCTTCTAGAGGGGAAAAACATGAGTTTTAAGACTCAGTTCCTAGCTGCAATTCTGTCACGAATTACCTGAGTGGTCTTAAGTGATTTCATCTCACTGACTCTTAGAAAATCCAACTGTATTGTGAGGGATTTTTATCTGCACAGCCTTTTTAGTTTTGAGATATGTCATTTGTCATTCTTCTTTTATCCTAGGGGAAAATACTATTTGGCTCAGTATCTAAGCAAGCTAAACTTACTATTAAGAGTATACACCTTAATATACATATATAATTTGTATATTTATATAAATATATGTATTTTCCTATGTAAATATAAAGATTATACACAGCAGAAGTGCATATCCTCTTTTTGGCTAAGTTTGTCAAATTGTCCTAAATGAGTCTGAATGCAACACTGTATTTACCTTTTGGGTCATACGCCATTCCTTGTCCACTGTACAGAAAGCCCCTTTAGCAAGTGGTGAGTTATATCACATAAGACAATACTGCTGTTGTAACAGTGGAGGCTGACAGCATTAAATTTCACCTTGAACTCTGACTAGACTCAAAGGCAATCGCATTTATTTCTCCTGTAAGAATCCTGAGATGAGAAACCAGAGACCATTTCAAAACACTGACTTCTCATCTTTTCGTCTCCTGATCTTCCTGTCTCCACCAATTCCCACAAACGGAAAAACAAAGCTACAGGTGCTGGAGTAGAACTTACCCTGATTCTGATCCGGGATAAGCACTCTTGTATCTTTGCAAGGAGATGGGAGTACAAAAGTACAACTCTGGGCAGCACGCACATATCCTGCTGATAACTGAAAAAATTAGTGTTGAAAGAGGAAGTTGTGCACATTGATGTCTCACCACAGAAACCTTACTTACACAGAACGAAGGTAAGTCCCTTGAGCAGATGACGCTAGTCGAGTTTGATTTCATCTTTATTTCATTGGTGCTGAACAAACAACAAATACATCCTTGCCTTCTTAACTGTTACCCACCTTGTTTCCTTCCACCACAACCGAGATGTTTTTCTTACTATATTCCAGTAGGTTTTGTGTCAAGATAAAATTTCTAAGCCAAATATGAAGAAAGTTTACCTAAGAGCTGGAAAGCTGCTGCTTTTTCAATTCCAGGAGGCAAAGGCTGAAGAAACTCCAAAATACACGTCAAAAATAACAACAGGACTATCTTTGCTTAAATTTTCCACTAAATCTAGATTGTTCTCATCTCTATCCATCAGTTCATATTTTAATGTGTACTTTGTTTTGCGTATTTATTGTGCCTTTACTATACTGAGAGCAAAGTCTACTTTCAGTTTATTTCTGTGTTCCAAACAAAGCATTTTCAAGAATGCTGTTTGAATGAAATTGAAAACTGAGGCAAAGGGTGATTAAATAAATGCTCAAAATGCACTTGTAAATAAATGAAAAGCACTGTTGATTGCAGAGTCGGCCTCCAGAGTAATGAGTTTGATGATTCTGCACAGTGTCAACAGGTTCTTCAGAAATACGCAAGTAAATACCACACTTAGAACCAACACTTTCTGCTAAGTTTCAAAATAATTCTGAAAAAAAAAAGCTTACACAAATCTCTTCAGACATGTAATAGAGCCACACTCATAATCTGCAGCCTGGAGCTGCAAAGAACTTTCTGGGTAATAACCATAGTAAAGAAGAAAAACAAAAATACTTGTGGGTTAGGTCAACTTGCAGCATTTTGATTCACAGATAAGACTGATTAAAGAAGGAAATGGAAGACCATATTTTTTGTAGGAGGGCAACATGGATCTGCAACAGCTCATTTTGCAATGAACGCATCTTATAAAACCAGAACCGTTAGAAACTGAGGTGGAGCGAGGCCCAGCACGCAGGGATGTCCAATAAAAATCACAGGGGCATTGAGCGATGTAAAAGCAATGGCTTTAGCTTTGGAAACTAAGAGCCTGGCTTGATTGATGATAGGACCATGACTTGTGAGGACTGGCAAAGGGAGAGGGTATTCTACCCTGCCTGAACTATGCAAATGAAACAAGCCTGACCTTGCCGGCCTCTTCTTAATTCTAATTTCATAGATTTATCTAGCTCCAATCTGTTGTTAATTTAGGTTTTTGACTTGGCATCTCTACTGAAAAGAGACTAAGCTGACAGGCCAACACACATCTGAGTCCATTTGGCAGGTCTCTTCTTTACTATAAATTATTAAATTGGCGTCATGATACAAATCTGTCCCTTATGAGTTTGAGCACTGTGAGCCAGTTTTCTAGGGTATTATCCTTTTCTGAAAAATATAGTTCCAGACCTCTTGAACTTAGAATCCAAAGCCTGGGCTAGAGGGAGAAAGAAACCCTTTCCTGACAAGGGACATGCCACATTCATTTCACGGACAACTTGTAAATGTTGCTAGCTCACCTCTTTCTCTCTTGTATTCAGTAGCTTCATCTATCATTGGCTCTAACAAGAGTAGAAAAAGATCAGAAGTCAGTGACCCAATTCAGGCAAAACAATTTAATTCTGTTAAATCTTTAGGTTATCTAGAAGGAACAAAGCTGTGGACAAACAAAAAGAGCTTAACAATGTAACAATCTTTTCTACCTAAGGTTCATATTCAACTTTTCTAGTTGCTAAGCACAGGTGGTAGCCTGCACGTCAACATCTCAGCCATAATAGTCTAAATTTAGTGTAGATGTTTCATCTTGGCCATCAGTCTGGATGCTTCCTTTGTTCTTGCTTACTGCTTCATATATTCTCTAGGCTGGGGAAATTTTACAATTTAGTGCTTCAAATGTTTTTAAGCCCTCTAAAAGTAGCATTAGACAAGTAATGATAGCCATTCATTTGGCGATGGATGGAGATGGACACAGAGACCCACACTGGAGCACTGGACTGAGCTCCCAAGGTCCCAATGAGGAACATAAGGAGGGAGAACATGAGCAAGGAAGTCAGGACCACGAGGGGTGCACCCACCCACGGAGACAGTGGGGCTGATCTATTGGGAGCTCACCAAGGCCAGCTGGATTGTGACTGAAAAAGCAGGGGATAAAACCGGACTCTCTGAACATGGCGAACAATGAGGGCTGATGAGAAGCCAAGGACAATGGCACTGGGTTTTGATCCTACTGCATGTACTGGCTTTGGGGGAGCCTAGTCTGTTTGGATGCTCACCTCCCTAGACCTGGATGGAGGGGGGAGGACCTTGGACTGCCCACAGGGCAGGGAACCCTGACTGCTCTTTGGACTGGAGAGGGAGGGGGAGGGGAGTGGAGCATAGGGAGTGGGGGGGAGGGGGAGGGAAAAGGGAGGCGGGGAGGAGGCAGAAATTTTTAATAAAAAATTTTTAAAAAAGAAAACTAAAGAATATTATTCATCACCATCTATTATATTTTCTAGTAGACTCTACCTGAAATTAGAATTAGGAAAAGCTTATTTTTTTTTCTTAAGCAACCAGGGTTACTTAATTATTATGGACATATGTAGCATAGAGTCCTTTTTTTCATAGTCTACTGAAAAACATGGACCCAGTTTTAATTCTCCTGGCACTGAATGGAAGAAATATATTTATAGTGTATCGCTTTAGACTAATAATTTTTGTGACTCCATTTTAGTGCCTTTGCCTAACTTTCCATGTTGTTTTACATTTACTTGTAGTTTGTAGTAGCATACTACAGTATGTATCTTTTTAAACTAGCATCAATATTTCCCAACTAATAAGCAAAAAATACAACACAAGGTGAATTGTGACTTGAAAACTGTGATCATATAAACACACGGAAATGCAAGCACAATGTATAGAATGTAAGCAAATATAGCAAAACTTCAGAATTGCTGGAGTATAGCAAGCTTATGAGAAGGAAATGGAAAAGTAATTCTAGGATATAAAAATTATTATCAAGTCCACAAGTAAAAAGTAGACTTGCTTGTATTTGAGGGATATTGAGTACAAACATTTTCTGAGGTAGAGGGCATGTTGGAAAACAGGGTGTAATAAGATATTTTTGGCAGATACATATAAATACTTAGAGCATGGAAGTAATTAAGATTAGGAAGCTATGAGATATGTTTTAAGCAGAACTAAGGCAGGGGAATGAAAATTATTATGAATACTTTTGTATACTGTCAACATTGAATCCTTCCTATGAAGGAGGAACTGATACTGTCTCCTATCTTATCCAATGCTGAATTGAAACACAGAAGAGTAATTTCTTAAGTAAATTTTTAAGATGGGACAAGTAAATAGGAGAGACAAGGATATTTGCCTATGTGACTCCCTAAAAGATCTCTTAGAAGGCAAAACTGGATGATGAAAGCTCTTTTGGAGAATATATTAGTAACAAGTATGAGGTAATAAGAATGTGGATTAGGGAAACAACTAGGTATAAATGAAGATGGAAGAGTAATTTGAAAAGAATTATATCTCTCCAAAGGGCTCTTAAAACTGTAATCAGTAAAATGAAAGAGGAAATGAAGCTTCATGAATAGGAATAAATCACTCTTTGAAGAGAGCCAACTTTTGCATATTTTCCATTAAAAGTTTTTTTAATTGTACCTTGAAGTGTCCTCTTTCAGGAAGAAAACATAATTTATAGCTGGAAGAGAGATTTATTTTTCTAAATACTAGAGGATGGTTTTAAAGACATTTATCAGTCCAGAGCCACTTCTTGAGGTCCCCTATGAGAAACTTCCTGTCATAAGAAGTGAAATAGGAAACCTATTTCATTAAGATAAACAACTGACCAGTTTGGTATATTGTTGTAAATAATCCAGAATAGTAAAATTTCACTATATTCTCAGTGATCTCTTTGGTTTCCAATCATCCAATGTCATGGAAAATGACTAAAATGCCAAGGGGTGAGGAAAATAACACCATATCTTGTCCTGTTTTCTTATTCTACAGAATAGCATGCATTTGGCAATGAAACTGATAGTTGGAAAGGTATACAACAGACAAAGACTGTATTTGTTCATCACCTTCTATTATGAGCAGTATGGTTTAGTTTTCTTTTAGAGGATTCAATGTTTTTCCTCTTTGTTCCTACTGTTTTAAAGGATTATTATTTTACATGCAAAGACAGATAGCATGCATTGCCTCATTTGTGACATCTAGATTTTTAAAATGCTTTGTTATTTCCAAAGAACAAATGACATGTATAAAAATGTGAAATTCAATATTTTGGACTATTCATATATGGTATTAGGATAATAAAAAATTTAAATAACCAGAGTGGATCTTTAATACTAAAAGAAGGAGTTATAAAAATAGCATGAACATCACAAGGGTATGGATACGAAGTGTTCAGAATCTCAGTTACCCACAAGTAGCAGACGATTCCCTACATCAGTATTATTTGATTTATTGATGTCAGTAATCTTTCTGAATTTACATTATTTTACACTCTTAAAAAACACTTAGGATCCAAGGCCAGGAATGGTGGCAGCAATAATTTCCTGGAGATAAATGCACTTTATTAATGTGCCACTAAGAGATCCATCCAAAGAAAAAGATACATCAATAAAATTTTTAAAAATAAAATAGAAAAGGCTGTGTGGTAGCTTTTCAGAATTCATATCATAATTACTCTATAAAATGTTATTTTTCAAAATTCAACAAATAGTATAGTTTATAGAATACATTAAAACTCAAAAGTAGACAAATAACATTATTTTATATAGTAATTTCAGTAAGTATCCTAAAGAAAAATATTTCTTTCAAATCCATTGGTGTAACTGTTCCTTGAATGACTCTCTAATGACATATTAATAACATGAATTTGTCTCCAGAAGATTATTGGCTAAGGAAGTGGATAAATCATGTGCTCCAAAAGTTCATCTGTCAGGGAATGAATTCTCTTCCCCATGAGGCAGTATGTATGTGAGGTGGAGCTTAATGTAAGGTGCTTTTTTCATGAATGCAGAGCCTTCATTATTTGGCAAATGCCAGTATAATTAAATAATTTATAGCCTCCCTTTTTTCTCTTTCGTGCATCGTGTTTTTTTTCTCACAAGTTGAAACAGCATATTTCTTTTACTTATAAATTGCCAGCCTCATATATTTTGTTATGCCAAGAGAAGGCAGATTAAGAAACTGATTTAGAAAGGCTCTGCCACATGATGAGGACTAAGGAAGAATCTTCCTAGTGGCCCCTTTCAGCCTTTCCAAACTTACACATGAGGCTTGGATTCTGGTAGGGGATCTTTTTTTTTTTTTTTTGGTTTTTCGAGACAGGGTTTCTCTGTGGTTTTTGGAGCCTGTCCTGGAACTAGCTCTTGTAGACCAGGCTGGTCTCGAACTCACAGAGATCCGCCTGCCTCTGCCTCCCGAGTGCTGGGATTAAAGGCGTGCGCCACCACCGCCCTGCCATCTGGTAGGGGATCTTGATCCTCTTTCCTTTCCTCCATTCCTGTCTCTCCAGACAACTACCTACAGTAGCCCACATCCATGCCCTTGAGGCTCTGCCTTTTTGTGTGAACTCAGGGTCGTCTAGCTCTTCCTGAAGGTACCTTTCAGTCTGTCCTTCTGGCCGATATAATTCCTTTGTGGCTCTCTGATGTATTTATCTAATTATCCTTTATCAATAAAAATTGGGAGTCAGATATATATGTAAAAACTTGAATGATCAGAGAAGCAGTGGAAAAGACACAAGTGATCTTCTATCTCTTCTGTTCCTCCATCCAAAAGGACTGAGATCCTCTCTAAGCCCTGCCTTACTACTTCCTGTCTCTCTATCTGTCCTCAGTCCTCCAAAACCTCTATGGTTAATTTTGGTTAGCTAGTGACTAGCTCTGCCCTCAGATTCAAAGCAAACTTTATTAACAAAATACGATCAAAATATCACACAACACCTCCCAACTGACAAGCAAAATAACTCTCATTAGGTACTCCACAACCATCACATGTAGCTAGGATCCAGATTGGGCAAAAGCTACCAAATAATAAAACTTTTAACAAAGACCAGGCCAAATATCCCAAATATCTACACATAGAAACATCTTAATTCATATGCCTAGATATCAGTACAAACACAGACATAAAAATTAAGATAATATGCCTCCTCCAGAAGCCAAGAACCCTGCTATGTTAAGCCCTGAGAAAAGCAATTTATCCAAAGCACAAAACAAGAACTTCAAAATAGAAATCATGAATCTATTCAAAGACCTTAAAGAGGACATAAATAAATACATTAATAAAAACATGAACAGTTGAATGAAATAATAAATCAATGAAACAATTTAAAGCCTGAAAGTAAAAAATTAACAAAGAAATAATTGATAAAGAAAACACAAACTGATACAACAAATAGAAATGGAACTCTAAAGATGTCAAGCAAATACCTCAGAAGTAAGCCTCACTAAAAGATTAAAAGACATTAGAAGAGAGAGTTTCAGGCCTTGAACACAAAGTAGAAAAAAATAGTTCTATCAAGCAAAATTTTAAATAAAAAATCCAGGCACAAAATATCCAGGAAATATGGACACTATGAAAAGATCAATCCTACAAACAATAAGTGAAGAAGAAGGAGAGGGAAAAGAAGAAAGAAAAAGGGGGGGTGAAGAGGAAAAGAGGGAGGGAAAGAAGAAGGAGGAAGAAACGAAGGAGAAGAAGAACCAGGTCAAAAGCATGGAAAATATTTTTAATGAAATCATAGAGGAAAATATTTTCAATCTAAAGAAAGAAATACCTATCAAGTTACAAGAGACACACAAAATGCCAAATAAACTGACCCGAAAAGAAACTACCCATGACAGGTAATGACCAAAATAAAATAAATAAAACAAAGGGTATTAAAAGTTAGAAGGGTAAAACACCATGATATATACAAAGGCAGGTCCATTAGAATTAACATCAGAAATTTCTATGGAGACTCTGAAATCCAGATAGGTGTCCTTCTACACAAGCTCTAAGAGATTACAGCTGCCAGCCAAAACTGCTATAACTCTACTATAACTAGCATAAGCGTCAATCACAATTGATGAAGAAAGAAAAAAAATATTTTATGGTAAAAACAAATTTAAACAATTTCTATTCACCAATTAAGCTCTATAGAAGACACCAGCTAGAAGTAAATTTTCAGTCTGAAGTGAAGGCTAACTAATCCCAAAACAGTTATTCAAAACTAGGAAAAAACACAGTATAGCAAAATAATGGAAATTAATAAAGGCTACTCATTATTATCCCTCAATATTAATGATCTCAATTCCGCAATAAAAACATATAGGCTATCAAATTGGATTAGAAAACAAATCCATCTTTTTGTTGCATCCAAGAAGTACAGATAATCATCTAAAGGGTTCACAAATGAAAAAGGTATTCCAAATAAATGAAATCAAGAAGCAAGCAATTGTAGATAGTTTGATATCTGACAAAAAAACAAACAACTTCAGGCCAAAACTAATCAAAACAAATAGAGAAAGACACTATATATTCATTAATGAAAAAAATCATTAAGAAGACAGTACAAGTTGAAACATTTATGTATCAAACACAAGGGCATCCATGTTCAAAGGAAAATAAAATTACAAAAACATACCCACTACTACAGCTACAAAATCACATTTTGACACTATCACAGTGACTGAGGGAGACTTCGATATTCCACACTCACCAATAGACAGACTTCCCAGACAAAAAATAAATAAATAGAAAAGTTCTGGAGTCAAATAACATCGTAAAGCAAATGTATCTAACAAACATCTACAGATATACTAAAAATGTACTTTTTTTCTCAGCAGTCCAAGGAACTTTTTCAAAAAATGACCTTGTATCAGGACACAAAGCTAGTCTTAACAGATAGTTTTAAAAACTGAAAAAACATCCTACATCTTTTCTGACCACCTTAAAGTTGGATATCAAAAACAATAAAAATGGCAGAAAGCTCACAAACTCATGGAAGTTAAACTGCTTACTTACTACTGAATGTAAAATACATCGAGATGAAAATCAAGGAGGAAATTAAAAAGATTTTATAATCGAATAGAAATAAATATAAACCACAGCATATTAAAATCTATGAGACACCTTAAAAGAGGTAGCCATTGTGGAGTTAGTGAGAAACCAGACACTAGGGAAACTCCCAGGAAATCACAAAAATGACGCCAGCTAAGACCCTAAGCAATAGTGGAGAGGATGCCTAAATTGTCCTTCCCCTGTAATCGGATTGATGACTACCTTAATTGTCATCATAGAACCTTCATCCAGTAACTGATGTAAGCAGATGCAGAGATCCACAGCTAAACATTGGGCCAAACTCCTGGAATCCAGTCAGAAAGAAGGAGAAATGACATTAGGAGCACAGAGGCCAAGACCATGATGGGAATACCCACAGTAACAGCTGACTGGAGCTAGTGGAAGCTCGCTGACCCAGACTGGCAACCAAGGAACCAGCATAAGGAACTAGACCCTCTGAATAAGGGAGACAATTGTGTGGCATGGGCAGTTGGTAGAACCACCAACTGTGGAACCAGTATTTATCCCTAGTGCATGAACTGGCTCTTTGGAGCCCATTCCTTAAGGAGGGATAACTTGGCTAGCTTACATACAAAGGGGAGGGCCTTGATCCTGCCTCAGGCAATGTAACAAACTTTGTTAACTCCCTGTGGGGGACCTCACCTTCTCTGGGAAGTGAATGGAGGGTGGGGTGGGGAGAAGCTGGGAAGAGTGGGAGAACAGGAGGGAGAGGGAACTGGGATTGGTACGTAAAATTGTTTTAAAAATAAAAAAAAATATGATGAGACACAATGATGACAGTTCTAAAAGGCAAGTTCAAAGCACTAGGTGCCTTCACAAAACTTGGAAAGACCTCACATTAGTAACTCATTGACATACCTGAAATCTCTAGAAAAACAAGAAATAATACCCTAAATGACAACAAGAAATAATAAACTCAGGGCAGAAACCAATGAAATACCAATGCAGGCAGCGAGAACACACTATGGAAAAGGACAAGAATCCAATTCTTACAAAGCTTACATTATATAATTGTGGTAGTTCAATAAGAAAAACATATAACAAATGTGAAGAAGCAATAAATATGGAAGCCGGGCGGTGGTGGCGCATGCCTTTAATCCCAGCACTGGGGAGGCAGAGGCAGGCGGATCTCTGTGAGTTCGAGACCAGCCTGGTCTACAAGAGCTAGTTCCAGGACAGGCTCCAAAACCACAGAGAAACCCTGTCTCGAAAAAAACAAAATAAATAAATAAATATGGAACTCAGAGGGGGAAACAGCAAATAAAGGAATCCTAGAGAGTGGCTTTGATAACCAGAGACCTTGATTAGATACTTAGAATATATCCAAAGGTCCAAGGGTAATAATTTCTAAATAAACATAAATGTATGAAAATAATATCACACTAAAGACACATCAGTAAAGAAAAATTTCAAAAAAGTCAAATGAAATTTTTAGAATTGTAAGTACAAATTGGAAACAATCTTCACTGTAAACACAAATGAGAAGATGTAAAACATCAAGTAATCAGTGTAATTTAAGATAGAATGACTGAGGTTACCAATCTAAATAGTCTTCCAGGAGATGAGCCCCTTAACTAATCAGCTCTCAAATCATGAGTAACACTAATTGAACTGAGCAGGATGTATTTGTATATTTAGGCCCTCATGAATGTGTGTATTTGTGTATGTGTGTGTGTTATGTGTTTGTGTAAAACAATGATAACATTTTAAAGGGAGAAAGGGGAAATATGATGGAGGGATTGGAGAGGTGTAAAGAAAAGGGGAATGAAATTGTATTTTAATTGTTAAAATGAATTAATCCCACAATTAATGAAATTAACAACAGCAAGAAAAGAATAAAAGAATGAAGAAAACAGAAGTATTATGCAAATCAATGTGTACACAATGAGAATTTCAGAAAGGAAGAAAAAAAGAAAAAAATATTCAAATGAATATTTGAAGAAATAATAGCAGAGGACATTAGTCTGGTGAAAAAAAATTAAATGGCCAAAAGTATAAATGCAAGAAGCTATATAAGGATAAATTCACAGAGACAAAGGTTCACTGCTATAGTAATATGATCATATTAGGTTTTTTTGTTTTTTGTTTTGTTTTGTTTTTGAGACAGGGTTTCTCTGTAGCTTTGGAGCCTGTCTTGGAACTAGCTCTTGTGGACAAGGCTGGCCTTGAACTCACAGAGATCTGCCTGCCTCTGCCTCCCAAGTGCCATAATTAAAGCTGTGTGCCACCACAGCCCATATTAGTTTTAAAGGACTCAGATGCAGTTGTGAGCGATAGTATCTTATGCCAGTTATAACTGCTATAATCAAAACAAACTATAAGTACCGTTGAAGATGCATTAAAAAAGAACTTCCATATATTGTTGTTGGGAAATGTAAAGAAGTTCATTACAAAGTATCAGAGTTCATAAAAAAAGCTAAAAATAGATTGCTAAATGGTCTGGTTATCCCACTTCTGTACAAAAATTCAAAGTAACTGAAATAAACACACAAAAGAGTTACTTGTATACCTCATGTTTATTGCAAGACTTGTAAGATGTAAGATATAGAATGAGTTTGGCAAATCATAAACAGATGAGTAAGGAAAACACGTGGGTTGGACAGATGTGTCTGTACACATGACACAAGTGCAAGAACCCGAGTTTGGATCTCCAGCACCCATGTAACAACAAGAACAAGGAAATGCTTGAGCTTTTTGACACATACCTCTAACCCTAGCATTGGAGAGATACAGACAAAATGATAGTTGGAATTTGATGGCGAGCTAGTCATCAGGTTAGTGAGAATGAGACATTGAGTCTCAAAACAAAAGGTGAAAGTGACCGAGAAGAGATCTATCTAATGTTTACCTCTAGCCTTCACATGTGTGCATACTACATTATGATTAGCAGACTTTGGCGAGAGTGTTTGGTGGGGTAGATAAATGAAGGTTGTATTTAACTAATTCTTGCTGCATGCATGTGCTAACAGGTCACATTGAATCCCATTAATATAAGTAACGAATGTTGATAAAAAATATTAAAAATTGTAATTGCTAACAAAACATCAAATATACAGCCTATTCAACTTAACAAATGCAGTGGCGCACATCCTGAAGATCCAGCGCCTCAGTTAGTGAACTAGTTGTTGTCCTGGTACTTGAGACTACTGGTATTTTGGTCAAGTTGAGCAATTGTACCTCCCCAGGAAACTTATGCATTGTTTCAACTCGCAGGTAAGCACAGCATTATCTATGTCGTAGCACCCTACCATCGGTGACAAATATTTGTTGTGCTTTGTTTCACGGAATGGAATAGGCTCCAGAGGCTGAGTGACTAGGTGCTCTACTTCATCATAGAATAAGGTCATCCCTGTGCTGTTGACTTGTCTTCTAGCACCCAATCCAAAAGTGCACTCTATCATTCTTAGGTACCTGCTGTCACTCTACCTAACTTCAAAGAGCCTGGCCTACCAACTTTGTCACAGTATTCTGTGTCTAAGTTACCACTACGTGGTGGCTCACCTCCAGGAGCCTGAGTTGCTACTCTGTACTATTTGTTCCAAATGACAGCTCTAGAACAAACCATCTAGCCCAGTGGTATATCAGGGCTGTGTTCAAAAGTCAGCTACAGCTACATCTTTACCTCCTGGCGTCAAGCTGCTAGGGTATATCTCAGAATCAAAGACCTTGGTTGTGTGGGTTTTATACATCCAGATGTGTTTTAGAGAGTAAACACACAGATCAAGATCCAGGTGTTGTAGTAGTTCTTCAAACCTCTACGATCAGAATCTGTGCTCATAACCACTATGAGCACTGTACCCTATAATACAGTGCACCTGTGGCTCTCTTCCTGTCATCTCAGACACAACACCAGAAATGAAACCCTTATTTAAAACTCCCCATTGTACAGAATATAAGTATCCAAAAGACCACTAACACTGAGCAATAATAGCCTGGTAATTTTAAATACACAATTAAACACATAAACACAATTGAATAAGTTACATGGAAAGACTATACCTCTATATTCACTCAAAGTAGGGACAACTATTCCATGCCCAATGGGCTCCCTGACTTTCATGTACATATAAAGGCAATTCCCTAAAAACGTCCTTCAGAAATGTCTAAGTGACTGGCCTAAAAAATTTATGGACAAAATGTGAGGATACAAGAAAATCTGAAAATCAAGGAATCATGACACCATAAAAAAAAAAAAAAAAACAATAGCTCTCCCGTTGAACTGAAGCCAATGGAAATTTACACAGTGCCTGAAGGGGAATATAAAATAGTGATTTTGCCTAGATAAATTAAAATACAGATAGACATTTGAATATAATCAGGAAAATAAATAATATGAACTATTACTCTCTATATATATTATATATATATATATTAACTTGTATTTGGAATGAAGGAAAGTTATATTATACCTTAACAAAAAGTTAAAAACAAATTGATTGAACTCACTAATAAGTCTGGCTCTCAGAAGCTGCATAAGTGGGTTCTTCCGTAAAAAACAAAAATATGCTGATTATTGACATGATAATATATGAAATTATAAAACTCAGCAATAAATACAAACAATTAAATTCAGAGCACTCCAATGTCATAACAGTAGTTTGTTAATCTTTTATATTTCTAGTGGGAAAGTTAAGAATAGAAGCAGTCATGCATAACTAAATTAACAATAAATTGATAAAAAATTGATAATATAAAAAAAGATGTAAATTACCACAGCAAAATTTATTAATTGTAGAATGGAGGATAAAGGTTACAATTTTAATATATGATATGCTACATTGTCATTAACTTAAAATAGTATCATTATCAGATATTTTATAACTCACAATAGTCACAAAAAGCCATAATAGATGAAAATGGTACAGTGAATCAAAAAACAGCGCTAGCAGAACTTGCCAGGAAGGCAAGAATAAAGTCAGAAAACAAGTAAGAAAATGACAGTAGTAAGGTCCATAGTGGACATCCTGTATATTGATTTTATTATGTTGAGATATATCCCCCATGTCCTTAGATTTTCAAGTCCAGCACTTTCATGATGAAGGGTTTTTTGATTTTGTTAAAGGCCTTTCTTTGTATCCAATAAAGTGATTGTATACTTTCTGTTCTTGAGTCTTTATGTGGTAGATTTCATTTGTTGATTTCTGTATGTTGAATCATAACCTGTATCTCTTTGATGAAGCCTACTTGATCCAGACAAAATGACAACATGGAGAGGAAAGGTGAGTATGAAGGTTCACCCCTATATTAGGAGCTAGAGATTCTTGAAAAGGGAGAGTCAGTTTTGTTTTGTGATATGTCTCCTGGTAGGTTGACCATGCTTCAATGGAAAGCCACACATCCAATAATAAGTGAACAAGAAAAAAATGGACTTTGTAGGAATTTTTAAAAAGAGAAGAGGATGAAAAATGGATGAGTAGGGAAGGACTGGATCTTGGAGGAATTGTGGTAGGGAAATAGACATGATTAAAATACATTGTACAAAATTCCCAAAGAACTAATAAAAAAATTATATCTTTAGGGTGGCAATTTTTTAATTAATTAATTTATTTATTTATAAAAGATTTCTGCCTCCTCCCCGCCACCGCCTCCCATTTCTCTCCCCCTCCCCCAATTAAGCCCCCCTCCCTCGTCAGCCCAAAGAGCAATCAGGGTTCCCTGCCCTGTGGGAAGTCCAAGGACCACCCACCTCCATCCAGGTCTAGTAAGGTGAGCATCCAAACTGCCTAGGCTCCCACAAAGCCAGTACGTGCAGTAGGATCAAAACCCAGAGCCATTGTTCTTGAGTTCTTAGTAGTCCTCATTGTCCGCTATGTTCAGTGAGTCCGGTTTATTAGGGCGACAATTTTTGAACTGCATGATCCAACTGAAAAATTGACTTAGATGCATATCAATAAAGCACAAAAACATTCATAATAGCATTGCCCCAAATCAAATAAATTCTGTTTCAATAAACATTTCTATCTTGATGAGAAAAATTATTTTAAAGCCCAATATATAAAGAAGAAATAAATTTTGAAGCATATAAATATTTAAGATGAGTAATGCATGAGAAGGTAAAAAGGCATAGAAATACAATAATAAAAATCAATTTCAGTACTCTACTTTCAATAATATTTGTACAGAAAATACTAAACTTGAATTGTATTTAAGATAAAATGAACATAACAACATGAAGAATATTCATCCAATAACAGCAAAATGCACATTGCTTTCTACTAGACCTGAAAAATTCTCCAGGATGTTGTGTCACAGAATAAATCTTATCAACTCCCAAGGGACTGTAATCATTTCTTGTATTATGCCTAAACCCAATAATATAAAAATAGACATTACTAACAAGAAGAATTTTATAAAATTTGAAAATCTGTAGAATTTATGCAACATTCTCTTGAACAACCACAGAATCAAAGAAGAAATCAATTGAGAAATTTAAAATATTGATGGACAATATTTATACCTATATCTTTGAGCTGCTCTCAATTTTGCTCTGGAAGCCACTTTTTACAGTGGGTAATAGTTAATATAGAGACTCATAATAGGTCAAAATACCAAACATAAATAACTCTGAGTGCTCAGCTGTGAATGGATCGTCTACAGCAACCTCCCACTCTCCACAGCTCAGGAAACGTTGCAGAAGAAGAAGAAGAAAGAATGTAAATGCAATAGATGTGGAAGGGAGCTATGAAATGCATACTTCTGGGAATGGCATGGCTTCTGAATGTATAAAATCATAGTAAATATGATAATCTGCACAATATCTATAGAAGATCAAGCCAGTCAAATTTCCAGCCTTGATGGAAGGAGCCCCTTTAGCCCCACCTATACCCCATGGAATCGTTTGAAGATTATGAATACCAAAGGAGGGAGAGTAACTTTCTTTGGGGGGATACAATCATTAGTACATTGCTCATGTCCTAGTAAATGACCCACACCCATGTACATACAGCACTAACTGAACTACGGGACTATTAATATTTCTCTCGGGGAATCCTGCTGAAGAGCGGGAGTAAGGAATGTAGGAGCCAGAGGGGTCAAGGAAACAATAAAGCCCACATAATCAACTAACTTGGGCTCCTAGGAGTTCACAGAAATGAACTAACAACCAGGGAGCCTGCATGGAACTGACCTAGGCCCTCTGCATATGTGTGACGGTTGTGTACCTTGGTCTTGTGGGCCTGCTAAGAGTGTGGGTATGGGCTGTCTCTGACTCTTTTGCTGACTTTTGGGACCCTACTCGCATACTAGGTTGCCTTGTCCAGCCTTAATACAAGGGGAGGTGCTTAGTCTTACTGTAACTTGATATGCCATTCTTTATTGATATTCAAGGAGGGGGAGTGGATTGGAGAAGGAGCTGAGGGGAGGTTCAGGGAGGGAATGGGATGAGAAAAGGGAGGAGAAACTGCAGTCAGGATATAAAATTAATTAATTAAATTTAAAAAGGAAATAGTATTAAAAAATAAAGATATCTTTATGTAAGCCAGAGGAGAAATATAATTTAGTAAAAACCTGTAGAATTAAGGAAAGCCTACTCTAAACAAAACCTTTAAACTACCTACATTAAAAAAAATAATGATCTCCAAAATAACAACATTAAGCCTTAAGTAAGTAGATGTAGAAAATCTAACTAACACCAAAATTTGTAAAAGGGGAACTAGCAAGAAAAATAAGAACAGAAAGAAATGAAACAAGGAACAGAAAAAAATATGAGAATTTAAAAATTCCTAAGGGCTGGTATATTTTAATAAATCAGGTCATCAAAGTCTTACCTAGTATTGGTAACTTTAGTAAAAGAAAATTTAATATTCATGTATGAACATTGAAATTTCAAGTCAAAAACTTGAGAGTAGTATTTTTATATAGTAGCAGGTTTTGGCATCCTTCTACATAGTTGTATGGTGTTTGATAGTGATATATATAAATAAACATTATATATTTCAAAAAGCTTGAGAAAAGTACCAAAAGTTTGCACCATAAAGAAATAATAAATATTTGAGGTAACAGATATATTTGACCCAATTCAAACATTTTATAATATGTCCCTGTATTAAAGCATCATGTGGTAACCCATAAATGAATGCATGTATAATTTTCATGTTTTCATCTATCCGTTAAAAATAAACTTAGGAAGGAGCCACAATGGTGAATTTTAAGAGGCAGGTAGACTCTTTTAGCTTCGCAGCTGTTTAGAATCCAAACAAGCAGAAAATAACTTCTCAATGCGGTAGATGACTGAGTAGCACTAAAGTTAAATAATAACAGACAAAGACTTAAAGATACCCAGAAGTTCTTGCCTCTAAATTTGGAAAATGGGTAAGGGAAAGCCCACTGTGGCCCAACTGCGTGAGAGAAGAAAGTAGCAACATTAAGAAAAAGGGGAAGAGATGTAGTGAGGAAAAGGGCACAGAAACTTCGCAAACAGAAAAGCTGTTTGAACTTAGCTAGCCCAAGAGTAGCATGGCACACTCTTTTTTTCTTTCTTTGAGATAGGCTTTCTCTGTGTAGCTCTGCCTGTACTGGAACTTGTTCAGTAGAGCAGACTGGCCTTGAGCTCACAGAGATCTAACTCTGCCTCTCAAGTGCTGAGATTGAAGGCATGCTCCACCACCGCTCAGCTTGCATGGCACACTCAGTTACCTGTAAAATGTAAAAACCTGGTACTGTAACCAGTAACCAGCTTCTCTTCAGTCTTCCTATCTGGGGACACATGAACATGTCAATATTGGCTTTGTAGCCATATGTAGCCCCAGAAGAATACAACTGCAGCAAACACATTGGAAAACATATGGAGATGTGGAACGAAGATGAGTTCACTTTCCTTTCAATACTGGTAGCTCAAACAATCAGCTAAAGGAAACTGGAAGACTAAGCAGGAACATTTAATTACATAAGGAAGCTGGATCTTAGAAAACTTTGGTCCCTTCTAGCAAGTATAATTAGTTCGTTTTTGCTACCACATAAACTTCACAGGAGTTGTGAAATCCAGAAATGCAAAGGAGACCTGTTCCTGGCAATACTGGAGCTAGCTGTCTGGAATAAACTATAACTGAAGGAACTTGGGATGGAAATGAAGGGATGCTTTACTGAGTGGGGTAGATCAGACCCCCAAAGATAAATACCACATATTCTCTTTCATATATGGATTCAGGGAACTAGAAAAGAACCTTTAAGGGATGGCTAAGAAAGGTCATAAAAATGAGGATAATAGAACAAAGATGGTATGAACCGAGAAAGAGAACTAATGAGAGAGGCAAATCTATATGGGAAGGGGTGGGGGAGGGCAAGAAGAAGGAATGGGGAAGAATAACTAACGCTAAAGATGTCTGAAAACATTACATGGGCATACTATAAGCTTACTAAAATGTAAAAATTATTAAAAGAGTTTGAATGGAGGTACCATACATGGAAGATAATAAAATAATATTCCCAGGAATCATAGGTTATTAAACAAAACCCCAGATCCAGGGTGGGATACTTGTATTTGAGTTTTTGTCAGGGGGTCCAAAAGACACCCTATAAATGGTATAGGCTATTACACTTGCTCTTGGTTGCCACTAGACCTCAATGGCCACTTGTGGCCTTCTGTAAACAAATATGATCTTCTTTGATCAGTGTGGAGAGATACATTTATTGGTAGTTATAAAGATAAGTATTTGGAGTACAACTAGAAATTATGTTGATTTAGGAAAGTGGTAATAGTGGGTTTTCCTCTAAGATTCATGCCATACTAGCCCTAGGCAGTTGGCTAGGTTTCTAATGCCAGGTATTTTTTTCTTCCTGTTGAATGGTCCTTAAGTCCAATTAGATAGCTGTTGGCTATCTAAGATATGTCAAGATATTGGTGACACTATTGCTCTGTTAGAGATATCTTGATATAATGCTCATTATTGTGTTTTTTAACTATCACAGTTGGGAAGGAATATTGATTGTTTTCCTTCCTTGGCAGCTTGCATATCACCTTCCAGTACTATGAAAGCAAGTCCTCAGGGAAAACGTTTTTGGGTCACATCTAGCTTGATTATTTCAAGGTTCGTATGGATGCAACAATAGGGACTTACCTTCAGCTTCAAAGAGGCAACCAATGGTAACAGCAATGCCTGTATTGTTTGTGGTGTCTTTTGGACTTTCCTGAAGAACAATTCAAAATATTTCTCATGCTTATAAGCTGATTTTTGTTTGATAGTCTATGGCTCTTGAGAGAAGCGTTATCATGCTAAGTGACAATTTTCATTTAATTATTTGTATATTATACTTAATGTTATGCAAATATAAAATGATTCACTGACTATCTCAAACATTCTTAGTGTTATTAATCCCTCTTGCCTCCATTTCATTCTGTATTGCTCTCCCTCTCCTGTCTCTACTAAAAGCCTACTCATTTTCCCATTTCCCTCTACGTATCTACTGTATTGTGCTGTTTCCTTCAACGCAGTTCCCCTTTTCACATCTCTGGTATCTTTTTTACTTTACTGGTTTCTGTGATTGCTATGGGTTATATACTTACATCTGAATTTTTGGAGTTAGGAACCACAAATAAGCAATAACATTCAGTGCTTGTTTTTCTGAGTCTGAGTTTTCTCACTCAATATGTTTTCTTGTTCCACCCATTTACCTTCAAGTTTTTGCATTGTTTCCATTTCCTAGGGTCTTAGTTTCTTCTCTATTGCTGTGATATAACAAGACCAAGGCAATGTTTAAAAACTGTTAAGTGTGTGCTTACAGTTTAAGATGGTTATATTCCATGATGTTGAAGTAGAACCATGGTGGCAGTAATGGTTGATTGTTTACATCTTGAGCCCCAAGAAAGAGGCAAAGAGAAAGACAGAGGGAGAGAGACAGACATTGAGAATTGCACCAGTCATTTGAAAGCCTTCAGTGACACACCCACTCCAACAAGGCCAAACATACTAATTCTTCCCATATAGTTCCACCAACTGGAAATTAAGTATTTGAACATGAGCCTATGGAGATCATTCTCATTCAAACTACCATACCTGGACTGAGTGGCAACAAAGACATCTTAGCAAGTATGTATGGATTAGGATAACAAGTCACATCATTTGGGCATATGCCAGGAATTAGCTGGATCATATGGGAGATTTGCTTTTAGTTTTTTGAGAACACCTCACAGAAGAGCTTGTACCACGTTATAATCCACCAACAGTTAATGAGGCTTCTCTTCTCCCTACATTTTCAACACTGCTATGGGACAATGGTCTGTACCCTGTGACTTATATTTTAAATAAATGCTGATTGGTCAGAAGCCAAGCAGGAAATATAGGTGGGACGACCAGGCAGGAGGTAGAGGCAGGGCAAAGAGAATTTTGGTTAGAGGTAAGTTTGATTCTGCAGTCATGACCTAGCCGAAGAGGAAGCAAGATAGCAAGATGTGACTCTCTTGCCGAAAAAGGTACCAAGCCACGTAGCTAACGCAGACAAGAATTATGGGCTAATATATGCTATAAGAGTTAATAAAAAGGCCAATCAGTTTATAACTAACGTAGACCTCTGTGGGACTCTTTGGGACTTAATGGCTGCAGGACCAGGCAGGGCAGAAAACCTTGGTCAACACAACACCATTTAATTTCTGTTGTTTTCTTAATCTCAGCCATTTCAACTATGATAAGATGAGATCTCAAAGTCATTTAAGATGAATTTCCCTAATTTCTAAGAATGATGATAACTTTTTGAGATGTCTCACGGCCATTATTTTTCTCTTTTGTTAACCCTATTAAAATTCATAGCCCATTTTAATTGGGTCATTTGTTTTCTGGTTATTTTTTAGTTTTTTATATGTTGTGAATATTTATCTTCTGTCAGATGTATAGCTAGTAAAAATTCTCTCCCATTCTTCCTCTTCACTTGATTTATTATTTCCTTTTAAATTGAGTGTATGAAGTTGGGCCTGGTTAGGAAGATAGCATAAGAAGATGTGATTATTCTTCTCATTGCTTTCATATTTTCATGTATGTTCTAAAAATAGTTACGTTTTATTCCTGGATACAATAATCTCTTAAACATCTTTTTAAAGCTGGTCTAGTGGTCATTAGTTCCATTTTTCCTTTCTTAAAAAGTCTTGTTTTCATTTTCTTTTGCAGTTATTTTCTTTCACAACTTGGGATACTTCATTTTATTCCTACCTGTCCTCTCAGTTTGTATTAGTGTCTTGAGGATTCTCCTAGATGTGATTTTGTTCTTTTTCCTTTGCAAAATTTAGAATTCTCTCCCAATATTAAACTTTTTACAATTGGACAGTCAGTCATATGTTTGGCTAAGAATCCTTCCTGGCAGTCTTAGGGATCCCATCATCTAAATGTCCATATAGTTATTATCAGGATCATGCTTAGCTATTATTTCATTAAATACATTTTTCTAGGCCTTTTCTGTGTCTTTATCCTTCAAATGTCACAAAATTTAGATATTTGCAAAATTATTTAATTTTTT
>NW_004949163.1:173724-176790 GCF_000317375.1 Microtus ochrogaster
CATTGGCACCTGCCCATCTTTTCCTCCGAATGCTCCCCTATGGATCTTCTTTTACAGGATCAGGTCTTCTTCCCCACTGATGTACCTTCCCAGTGATGTCACTCCCCAGTGATGGTTCTCCTGGTGTCCAGATTGGATCTCTGTGCTGCTTGGGTAGTTTGCAAACAAAAGGCCCACTGTGCTTGCTGCAGGCAGGCTATGGAGACAAAGGAACTACCGCCCTCCCCTTTGCCCTCCCGATTTGGGTTTGATCCCAGCGCCTGAGCAGGCTGAGCTGGGAGGTGCTATGCTGCCAAAGAGGGGAGGGAGGGAGGGAGACAGGGGCTGGGGGGTCTGGATGTAAGCTAGATGGAATAGGAAGAGAGAGGAGGTATTGGGCAGTATAGCCCCTGCAGGATGACCAGGAAGTGTAGGAGGGATGAGGAATGTCTGAGTTCCCTGTTCCCAGCTGCCGCCTCACTCACTCACCCCAAAGATGTCTCTCCGGGTGCCCAGATCGAAACTCTGTGCTGCTTGGGTAGTTCGCAAACAAAGGGCCCACCCTGCTTGCTGCAGGCAGGCTATGGAGACAAACGAACTACCGCCCTCCCCTTTGCCCTCCCGATTCGGGTTCGATCCCAGCGCCTGAGCAGGCTGAGCTGGGAGGTGCTATGCCGCCAAAGAGGGTGATATTTGCAAATTTAATGATGTGCTAAAAGTCCCAAATACTGTCTTGACTCCTTTTCATTTTTTTTGTCTGACTGGTATATATCAAAATATCTGTCTTAAAGTTCAGATATTCTCCTGCCTGATATATTTTAGTTTTATTTTCAGGTGTTTAATTGTATATTTTATTTTTTATAACATTTTATTTAGCATAATTTACCCAAATATTATTTCAAAAGTTACTAAATATAAAAATTTTGAAATGACCATGGTATACCTGTAAAATGATGCTTGGACTTGGCTAAGGGAAGCTTTGTTGCAAGGTAGTGCCTCAGGCCCTGGGAACTCAATTAGTGGTGGTTGGTTGAAACACCTGTTGTAGAGCCATAAAAAGTCTCTAAACCAAAACTACTTTACAGATTAATGAACATTCTTCTAACTGATTTTCAAGCCTGTGATGTCTATTAAACTTCCGAGTAGATAGCATTGTTAACACTTACACTAATGGAATTTACTAGAGCTCTTCTATATACTCTCTTCTCTTAAAGGGGATGTTCCCATTCCCTGACTTGGATACCCAGAGTCTCAAGTGCTGAAGTGCTTTCTATCTCTTTCTATGCTATAATCCCAAGTCTCTACATCTTGACAATCTCTATTCCCTTCCTTCTTTAGTTCCTGTATCTTCCCTTAGTCACTCACCTCAGCATCCAGTTACGAAGATGTTGTTAAAAGAACATTTTTATATAGATATATTGACCTAGTTTTTAAAAGAGCTTTAAAAAGCACTCACATGTACAAGAACATCTAATAGAAAGGAGTAAAGTTTCTAAGGAAGGAAATGATCTATATACTATCATTTATAAAATACTTTTAAAAAAAACTCATAAAGGCACAAATGAATTGAAATGGGTCTCATATTCATGAGAGAAATAGCTATGAAAGCCTCAATGTCATCCTTCACAGAAATAGGAAAACAGCTAATATTTATGAAAAAACATAAAATATCATGAATTCTCAAACCATTTCTGATGGAAAAAGTAAGAAACAATGATTGGAATCATCCTACTTTCTGATTTAAAGTACAACAATTTTATAATAATTGAAAAATACTGGTGCTGGCATAAAAATACATACATATGCAAATTGTACAAGAAAAGTACACATATGTGTGTATATATGTATAGATCTGTGCATATATGCATGTATCTGTATATTTATATATGTAATGTTTGCATTTATTTATGTAATGGAATGCATTAGGCTAAGTAGAGTTCTATTATAAATAATGGATCTTGAAAACTACATTTCCACTGACAAAAACAAAAATTGGACCTATATTTTTCTCCGTACACAAAATAAACTCAAAATTAAAAAGATGTCTAAATGAAAGATCAGAAACTATAACCTTCTAGAAAAGAATGTAAGGCAAGACTCCTTCACATTGGCCTGGCAAAGATGTTTTTGTAATGGCACACAAAAAGCTTAGGTGACAAAGCAAAATTAATTAATGGAACTACCTCAAATTGCAATATTTCTTCACAGCAAAAGAAAATAACTCACAAAATTAAAAAGTCACTTACAGTTTTGTAAAAAGAAAACCTGCAAACTGTATACCAGATAAGTGATTAATATCCAAATTTACATTTTAAAACTTCACACAACTTAGAAGTAGAGAAGTGAATGATCTGACTAAAACCCTGTCTTGAAATACAGAGAGAGAGAGAGAGAGAGAGAGAGAGAGAGAGAGAGAATGTGTCTTTCTCTGTATAGCTTTGGAACCTGTCCTGGAACTCGCTCTGTAGACCAGATTGGCCTCAATTTCACAAAGATTTGCCTACCTTTTCCTCCTAAGTGCTGAAATGAAAGGCATGGACCACCACTGCCGGGTTAGGAGTGTTTTCTAAAGATATAAAAAATGGTCAACAGGAAAAAGGCAAAAAATGTTCAACATAATGAAAATGCAAACCAAAATCATGATTACATGTTGCCTTAGATCCATTCAAATATTTCTCTTTTAAAAAATTACTTACTTTTATTTTATGTGTCTGAGTAATTTGCATGTATATGTATCTGTGTACCATGTGCATGCAGTGTCTGCAAAGGCCAGAAGAGGACATTAGATTCTCGGGAACTAGAGTTACTTTTGATTGTTATCCTCTGTGTAGATGCTGAGATCAGGGCTCTGGCCTTCTGCAAGAGCACTTGATGTCTGAGTCATCACTTGTGTCCTCCAATCAGGCTATCTCTTAAAATCAAAGGGTAACAAATATTAGTGAATATGTAGAGAAAAGGGAACTCACATTCACTGTCAATTGAAACATAGACTAGTGAAGCCATTATAGAAAAGAGTATGGATCCTCATAAATGAAAGGAAGGAAGGGAGGAAGGGAGGCAGGGAGAGAGAGAGAGAGAGAGAGAGAG
>NW_004949163.1:176890-183133 GCF_000317375.1 Microtus ochrogaster
AGAAGAAGAAGAAGAAGAAGAAGAAGAAGAAGAAGAAGAAGAAGAAGAAGAAGAAGAAGAAGAAGAAGAAGAAGAAGAAGAAGAAGAAGGAAAGAAGGAAAAAAGGAAGGAAGGGTGTATCATCTGCTCTTGCTATCCTTCTGTATTCATACACTAAAAATAAAGTCACCACCTTATTTTTTTAAAAAAGTACACTCCTGTCTTCAATACAGTATTATTCACAACAACGATAAAGAAACAACCTAGAACCCATAAGTAAATGAGGAGATTTTAAAAACATGGTGTGTATGGGTACATACTGATACAGTGATTCACCATAGATAAAATGGGTGCAGCCTTGGCATGAATACCTTGGCATAACCAATAGCTCTCTCCCTGGACTTAAGACCTGCTCTACAAGGGAGAAAGACTGACTGGTATTGGAAACCTAACCAATTGTCCAGAGCTAGTAAAGTCATGAATCTTGGAGGAAAACCCACAAACATCATTTTTCTAAACATACATAACTAAAATTGCATTCTAAATATTTATCTTTATACCCACATAGAGTGTAGTGTCAATCTCTCATCAAAGAAACTTCTCATTGCAATAGATGGAGAGTATTACAGAAAACTACAACCAACCAAAATGCAGAGAACAGGAGACTGCTCTGTTGTTCTCATTCCCAATTTCTGCATGTAAGGCAGGGTCATTGATGAAGTGGGACAGAATGATTACAAGAATAAGAGGATCACGAAGTTTTGCTGTAAGATTGTGTCTCCTAAAAAATGTTAGAGAAGTTCCACCCATGAAGTCTCACCAACGTGGTTCCCTAAATAAGACTGAACAGCAGTGACACCAATGAACATACTAACAAAGAAGGGGGAAAGCTTACAGGACCTCAACTCTAAACAAAGAACTAATTGTCACTGGTAAATACTGAGAGTAGAACTGGTTCTTCCCAAGGAAGTGTGCCCAAATTATTCCAATATCAAGGGGTCAGCCTGGAGGTTATATACGTACGTGTGTATATGTATATATGTGGGTACATATACATATATAGATAACATATATACATGTGTATATGGATAACATTATATGAACTCAGCAGGTTGTGTTTATACATTTCAGAATATTTATATGCAAATATGTAGTAGCAATTAAAGAAAACAAGACCATAAATTTGCAAGAGAAAGGGGGGCATGCACAGATGTGGTTGAGGGAATGAAAGGAAAAGGGGAAAATGATATAATTATATTGCAATTTCAAAAAGTAAAACAAAATAATATTTTAAAAGAGAGGCAGTGAAGACCCATGTCTTTAATCCCAGCACTCAGTAGGCAGACACAGGTGAGCTCTGGGAGTTCTGAGGCCAGCCTGATCTTCCGGGTCAGCCAAGGATACACAGAGAGACCTTGTCTCAAAAAAAAGGAAAGAAAAAGAAGAAAGAAAGAACAGGAGAAAGGAGGAAAAGAGGAAGAAAGAAAGAAAGAAAGAAAGGAAGGAAGGAAGGAAGGAAGGAAGGAAGGAAGGAAGGAAGGAAGGAAGGAAGGAAAAGAAAAATCTAAAGAGCAAAGTGGTCTCTATATGGGATGGCTTTGATTCAGGATAACAGACAACTAGAAAAACAAGGCTTCCAGTCCCTCAACTACAAGGATATGGATTCTACCAACAATGTAAAGAACGTTGGAAATTCTTTTCCCAGTTGAACCTCTGATGAGACCTGAATCCTAATTAAAACCTGAAGCAGGAAATCAAAGTGAGGGATTTACCAAAATATATCCTGGGGTTGCATTGGTAGAAACTGAGATAGTAAAATAGTGATATCTTAAGTCACTATTTGTGGATATTTGTCAGATATCATACAAAAATAAATCAGAGATTAGAAGCAAATTTCTTCCAAATGATGCCACTTTTGAGAAATTCTAAATTCCTTAGCTACCAGAGTCAGCAAGAGAATAAAGCTATTAAATTAGCATTTCTACTCTAGGAATAGACATTTTCCACTTAGAGACCACAGTTAAGACACTTCACAAGTGGTTAGACGAACATGCCATATATCAGAAATCTAGATATCAAGTCTACTAAGGAAGACTACAAATCCAATCAGAAAACTAAACACAACCCAAGAGATACCATTCCTAAAAGAATAATATAAGCTAATTGCTCAATGTGTACAAGTGAAGGTAGCTTAATTCAGCCTGAACTTAACTTTCCAACTAATTCAAAACTTAGTTGGAATAAGAAATAAGGAAAATACAATGTGTTTCAATTATATGCATTATTACTGATCTGAGAACCTTGGTCTAAATGAATAGAATCTTTAGTAAAATCTTTGTCATTGCTTCATTTCTGTCAATGAACACCAGCCAAGGACTACTAAGAACACATTTTTAATTGGACAGTTCAGATTTGGTAGTAGGTGCTGAGAAGGAAAACACCTCTTATAGAGCACATCATGGGCCTTTCACTAAAAGGCTGTTAGAAGAGATATGTGAAATTTGCGGTTGTAGTGGAAAGTCTTATAAAAAATTTAGGAAAATACCTTTGCTCTAGATTGGATGATGTTGAAAAATAAAATATTCATTGCTTCTATTATTGGGTTTCTGGATTTGTTTAATTTTGTGGATGTTTGAAAAGATTAGCCAAATTATTTTCCAAGTATTAATGACTTTAATGTATGTTTTTATTCTAAACTGATATACAATAATATATAATATATTTATTCACACATAAAGCACATTAATTTAATAATATAATATAAATATTTTGAGTCCTCACACATAAGACAAGAAGAAAATCATGACAGTCAATGCTTTTAAATGTTATTTGACTCCAACAAATAGAGATCAAAGCATTATAAAAGTTTTGTGATATTATTCTCACTCCCTGGATCAGTAACTACTAAAAGAGTATTTACTGCTGAAAGATCCTTAATTTCACATAAATTATTTTAATAACATGTATTTCTTAATAATCCCATGACAGTGCAGAAGAGAAAAGTTTGTGTCAAACTTTAAGTAACATTAGAAGAGCTTCTTTATATCGTTTGCATGTGCTATGTATTTTTGAAGGAAGTTTGTTTATTGTTTTGTTTTGATTTTTAATTTTTGAGGTTGAAGCTGTTTGTTGTTTGTTGTTTTTACTCTTTACTCTTTTGATGCTTATTCTATTTAATCATTGTCCCCCCTAATATTTTAACAACGTTTATAATTTGGTCATTGTAAAAATGTCATATAAATAGAAGTACATATTGTGCAATCTTTGGAGTTTGGGTTTTTTACTCAGAATAATTTTCCAGAAGTTTATGAAGAGTTGCATATGTCGATAGGTCATTTTCTTTATTTTCAAGCAACATTTTACTATATATTATATCATGTATGGTAAGACCAAAAGACAATGGACCTTTGGTTTCACTCTAAGTTCTACAGAGGTGTAAGTAATAAATAAAACTTTTATATTTGAGAGATATAATGTGACAGTGTGATGTGCATTTCCATTTTAAAATAATCATGATCTCACTTACTATACAGCCATGACATAACATATTTACCATTCTTGTGAGAAAGATATATGTGAGTTACTATAAACCAATTTGAAATTAAGAAAATAATTTAGTACTTGCCTTGTACTGAGGATCCAATACAGGGTTTTCCACATGTTAAACACATGCACTTGCACCCATAGCATATAATAAGTTACTCTTACTGCAATCACCATGTTGTATATTACATTTCAAGAATGTGTTCAACATATAGCTGAATTGATACTCTTACATGACTCTCTTTTTACTTTCTCTGTCCTCAGCTTCTGCCCATTATGATTCTGTGCCCCAGATTCCGAGTCTGATTTTTAGATGCTGTACCTAAGTGAGCATGAATCACTTGTCTTTGGCTTATTTCACTAGCATAATGTATTCCACGTTAATCTATTTTGTTGCAAAATTACATACCCAGCCCTTCTGAGAGACTTCTGAACCATTTTTCAGCACTACTGGGAGAAAACTGATGTAAGTATTTGTGCCTATGGTAGGAGATCATTCATTTTAAAGAATGAATAATATTTCAGGCCGGGCGGTGGTGGCGCACGCCTGTAATCCCAGCACTCGGGAGGCAGAGGCAGGCGGATCTCTGTGAGTTCGAGGCCAGCCTGGTCTACCAAGGGAGTTCCAGGACAGGCTCCAAAGCTACAGAGAAACCCTGTCTCGAAAAACCAAAAAAAAAAAAAAGAATGAATAATATTTCATTATATATACAAACACATACTAATTATGTTTTCTCCACCTATTCTTCTGCCAACAGATACTTAATTGTTAGAGGAGGGCCTGCTTATTTGTCCCGGATGCCCAGCTAGCTTAGCCTCAAAATAACCACACAGAAACTGTATTAATTAAATCACTGCTTGGCCCATTAGCTCTAGCTTCTTATTGGCTGACTCTTACATCTTAATTTAACCCATTTTTATTAATTTGTGTGTCGTCACATGGCAGTGGCTTACCAGGTAAAATGTCCAGCTTCTGTCTCTTGCGGATCCATGGTGTCTCTTGACTCTTCCCTTCTTTCTCCCAGCATTAAGTTCTGTTTTCCCTGCCTACCTAAGTTTTGCCCTATCAACAGGCCTAGGCAGTTTCTTTATTCATTAATGGTATCTAAGCATACAGAGGGAAATCCGACATCACTTAGGTTGTTTTTACACCTTGACTAAGTTGAATTAATTTTATGTACCCTTCAGAAGTTATTTTCTTTTTATTTTTCTCCTTTTGATTGAACCCAGGACTTCCTGGATGGAAAGTAAAGTGACCTTTCCACTCTCCATTGAAAATGGAGAGAAAATTATAATAGTACCTAGATTCACATAACTCAGATACCCCGAAGTGTTTTGTTGAGAATATATGTGTGATATTGTCTAAATTAATTCTGTAGATTCATAATTCTGCAGACCATGAAAAGTTTGAAACTTAAATATAAGGAGATAGCTCAGCCCTCAAACTAGTGTTGAGTGGAAAATTACTGAATCTAACAGTCAAATAAAAATGGTTCAGCAGTATCTTGTAAGCAATTGCTTTTATAAAAAGACAGAAATCAAGGTGGGATTTCAGCTTATTTTATTGTTTTGTTACTGTTTTTGTTTGTTTTGTTATTTGTTTTTTACTTTATGGGTCACAGTCGCAGGTACAACTTATCAGCTGTTCAATTACAGCAACAAAATAGCAATAGACATCATTCACGGTTATTCAGTATATTTTTATTTTGTGCCATTTTCATGTCACAGTTCAAGTACTACAATAATATCTCCATTATTTACATAGGCACATGTCGAAATAGAACTCTCAGCTTCATCTGTATAATTATCTGTTCTAATCATATCTACTGTTTTTCTTGGAAACTTTCAGTGACCCATGATAATGCATTCGTTCTGTGGTACACCCTTACTTGGATCTCAGAACCCTACAAATATGATTTTCTCTTAGTTTTCTATTTTCTTCTCTGCCCCCAATTGGTATACTATGCTTCAAGCAAACTAATCATCTCAATTTTCAAACATAGTAGACTTTCTTATCTTCAAGCCTTTGTATGATTGTATTTATCACCAAAGACTCTAGTTCCACTTCTCTGCCAGTTAAATTTTTACCCAGATTTCTGTCAATGCTTTGTTCAAATTTCCTATCTTTCTTACTTTGTTGGAGATCTTTACATTTTTTGAACATCCAGAATGTATAATAATTTACATCTATTCAGGATTTTAGTTCTGTGACTACTTGTCTCATCTAGTATGCCCTTTCAACATCTAGATTACAATCACATGTATGGATATATGTGTATATATGTTTATGATATGTATGTGTATGATAAATTCTCAGTCATTTTATAAAAATAAATTGAATTGAATTGAATATTGTGGTCAAGTTAGAATCTATATAAATATTCTTGATAGTATAAAATTATCTTAGCAACACACACACATATATATATATACATGTGTGTATATGTAATATATATAAGTATACATATACACACATACATATATATGTATGATTTCTAAGTATATATGTATGTATATACTTAAAAATCTTTACCTCTTAACCCAGACCCAAAAAGATGAACAGGGGATGTACTCACTCATAATTGGTTTCTAGCAATAAATAAGGGTCACAAAGTCTACAATTGCTGAACCTAAAGAAGCTAAATAAGAAGATGAACCCAAGGAAAAACATATAGTTATCCTCTTGGCTATGGGAAGTAGACAAAATTGCCGGGGAGAAAA
>NW_004949163.1:183827-191714 GCF_000317375.1 Microtus ochrogaster
GAGGGGAAGAGGGGTGGGAGGAGGGGGAGGGAAGTGGGAGGCTGGGAGGAGGCTGAAACTTTTTTTCCTTTTCTCAATAAAATTAAAAAAAATGAAAAAAATCTTTACCTCTAATAAGGATATTTTACTTGTTAATTAAAATGTCCATCTATGTTGCTGTAATCAGTCCAATTTAGTGGATAATTTTGGTGTGAACTGAAAACAAATGATATCATTGAAATGTCTCAGTTCTCAAAAACATCTTTAAAAATTCTGTGATTCTTTTCTATTTTTCAGGAAAAATATCTTAAGCTTGTTTTTACATTCTTAAAGTAAGTCTCATACCTCTATTCATGAGAGATTTCTTCTGTCAAGAGGAAAGAACAAGAGATAAATAAGTTGACCTTCAGTTCCGGCCCTGCTGTAAAATGTAGATAAAAATTCTTGCTTCAGAGAATTTTTGCAAGAGCCAAGGGCAAGAATACATGCAAAGTGAATGCTTTTGAAATAGAGAAAAATAAGACATTGAAGTCAGGTATTGTTACATGCTTCACTGATCTTTAATGAAAATATTAGATCAGCACAATGCATTATAAATGTAATTAGATTAAATCATATGAAAGTCTTACATTTTTTCCCTTGATTGAAGAAAAATGTATAGATCCCAGAGCAGTTGATTTGATCATGTCATCCTAGCAACCAAAAGTAAACAAGAATAAACAATTCAATTGTTAAGCGAATAACCTTCCAAAAATCAGCCTGGCTTGTCAAATCTGGATTCAGATTTATTCCAAGTGTTTTCCCTTGCTCTTTGCATTTCAGTCTAATGATATTTTAGAGTATACAGAAACAGGAAGCCAGTAATGCTTTTGCTGAAGTCATCCTTGGTCGTTTTCCTTGATCAGATCTCTTGCAGCTGTGTGGTAACTTATACCAGATTCTCATGGGGGGAAATGTGCGTGCTGATTCAAGAAGTTACCATAGAATTTGGCAACATCTTATTGTTTTTCTCTAATTCAATCATTTATCTCATCACCCTTATGTAAAAGAAGTTCGGTGTACAAAATTTTTTTATATTGTGGAGTATTCCACATTTATTCAGAACCTTTGAAAGTCACAGAGAGGGTAAGGATGTTTTATGAGGGTTTGAAAGTGTCGTTTAACAGAGAAGTTTTTCTAACCCTAAATTATATTCTATGCCTCTAAACTATCACCTCAAATATATGATCATGTAGATCTTTGAACAGAATCATTATCTAGTCACATTGTTAACAAGGACCCAACACTATCTACTGTCTGTGGTAGAACAATTACTTTGTACACTGTGAAAATGTGTTGCTTCCATTGGTTTATTCAAGTGCTAAATTGCAAACAGCCAGGCAGGAAGAGCTTAGGCAGAGCTTTTTGAATTTTATAATCAGAAAATTATACATGTACTGCTGTTTCAGACAAAAAATGTATTATTTAAAGGCAACACTGCTTATTAATATATAACTTTAGGCAAATTACTTAATTCATTGAGTCTATTTTCTTTTTATATGATATGGAGATCAAGAATAAATACTTAATTTGAAAGGTTGAAAATTGATGTTGTAGGGGTTTCTGTCCTGCCCATTTCCCACAATTGTTAAGTCTCAAAGAAATCACACAGAGGTCTACATTAGCTATAAACTGATTGGCCCATTATCTCAGGCTTCTTATTAACTCTTATAACTTATATTAGCCCTTTATTCTTGTCTATGTTAGCTACGTGGCTTGGTACCTTATTCAGCGAGGCAGTCACATCTTGCTTCTTCTGTGGCTAGGTCACAACTGCAGACTAGGACTTCCTTCTTCCCAGAATTTGCCTGTTCTCATTTGACCCACCTGTACTTCCTGTCTGGTTGTCCCATCTGTACTTCCTGCCTGGCTACTGGCCAATCAGCGTTTATTTAAAATATAATTGACAGAATACAGACCATTGTCCCACACCAAACTGAGCCAACACACTAGGCTGGGAGTTAGATCAATTCTCAGCAGAGAAGCTTCTTCTTGTAGTAGATGGTAATAGACCTACCACTGCACAATTTGTAGAAATAGTGAGAGACTTTGAAGCATTAAACCCTAAATGGGATGTCTTTATCAATTTCCTCCACTTGAGGCTCAAAAATCTGTATCAAAGAGTAAGCAGAATGAGTATAAGAGTTAGAGGAGGTAGATGACTCCAAGGAAACAGTGTTTTCAAGACACAAGTGGACTGACACACACATGCACTCACAGACAGTATGACATATGCAATGTAAACAGAGACTGTGCTTTCATTTCCTGGTCATGCAGACCTGAATAATCTCATAAAACTGTAATAATTACAATACTCTTTGGGAAATTGCTTAGGCATATTCCTAGCTAGCTCTTAAATCTTAAATGAACCCATTTCTATTAATCTGTAAATCACCATGAGGCTCTGGCTTCCTTATAAGGTTCTGGAGTCCTTCTCCTTCAGCAGCTACATGGCATTTCTTTGACTCTGCCTACTTTCTCTAAATATCTCTGTTTGGATTGTCCACATTGCTTTACTCTGCTAAGCCATTGGCTGAAACAACGTTATTCATCAACCAATAAAAGCAACACATATACTGAAAGACATCCCATATCAATGCAGCAAGACCTGTAGTTTCAAACCAGACAAAATTCCAGAACTGAGAATTGTACGTAAATATGGGATCCCACTACTATCCAAAAAACCATCTGCCATTAATATTAACTTGCAAAAGGAAAATCAGGTTTTTTTTCCCCAATAGAGTGTCAATTGGCATATTAACTACACTGCAGGGTAGACCCTCATGTGCAGGAGTAGATGGCCAACACAGAGTGGACTCCATGTTATTTTTTTGTTTGCTTACTTGTTTGTTTTTTGTTTTGTTTTTGGCATCTTCTGTTTTATTGTTTTTTTGTTAATTCTTTCAGTGATATGATATTGGATAGGAGGTTGAGAAAGGGAAAGAATATGGTCAAAGTATATTGTACGAAAACAATTTTAAATAGGGAAAATGATTGTGAAAATTAAATAATGTAGTAAAATAAAATAAAACACAATTGGTGATCAATAAAGAATCATTATTATCATTATCATCCTCTTTCTCTCTTTCTCTCTCTCTCTCTCTCTCTCTCTCTCTCTCTCTCTCTCTCTCTCTTACTCTTACTCTCTCTCTCTCTGATAGAAATACTTTAGTCGTTTCCCATTTGTTTCTTATGCAGCTATAAGTTCTCTAAGCTGATTCTGAGCTTTCTTATTATTTGACCTTGTCCTTACTTTATAGTTTAACCCTTGCCTTTCCCCAATTACACCAAAGAACTCAGTTTTTAAGCATGCCTTTGGATGGGTATTTAAAGGGTTTACACTAAGAACTCAACAACATAAAGGGAAGAAATCCTGAAGAATATGAATTTTATTTCAGTAATTAAGACCATTTTTCATTTTATTTACTTTGAGCTTTTAGAAATCTCATATTTAAAAAGAAAAGGCATTCTTAGCCTTACTGCAACTTGATATGCCATGTTTTTTTGATACTCATGGGAGACCTGCACTTTCCTGAACAGAAACAGGGGGTGGTGATTGGGGAGTAGGAATAGAGGTGGATTGGGGAAACCTGGGAGGAGAGGAGGGAGGGGAAACTTGAGTCAAGATGTAAAATGAATAAACACATAGATTTATTTTTAAAAAAGAAAAAGGAAAATATGACTGTTTTTAAAAATTAATTAATTAACCTGAAGAATTTAGAACACCATGAGTTTGTGCAAGTAAAGTTTGCACTTAAGCTTTATGTTGAATCTTAGATCATGTGGAATGCACACAAAAATTTGATTTGATCTATGTGCACTAGTAGTAGAAGCAGACTTCTTCACCCACATGTATGTGACTAACATGTATATGAATGAATTAGTGAATGCAATTAGTCTTGTTGCTTAAAAATCTGGGGATGAGAAGTATTTGTGCAGGGCATTTTCAGGGATATCAGTCAGTCTGTTGCGTCTTGAGTAAAAACAAAATAAACATTAATATCTATTCATAAAATTCATCTCAGGGTTTCCTGTTAACTGCACCAGATGCCATATTCTTACATGGTCTTTGGTAAGCCTTCATGGTGAAACTTAGACTCATAAGAAAAGAGTTCAAGGTTTTTGAAATCTATATTGAACTATCATGATTAATTTTTTAAATTTTTTCTGTGTCTATCACATATCAAACTCTTACCAATTCCAAGCTGTTTATGAGGAGTCAGATTAAGAAAACAAAAGTTATTGGTGAAAAAAATTACAGGATCATGGGAGAAAAAGTGGTCATCCCTGAAATCATATATATATACAAGCAACACGAAACATACACAAGGGGTTGTATTTGTATATTTATGCATATATGTGTGCTGGTATGTGTGGATTTGTGTATGTGTATCAATAATAAAGAAAAAAGAGGCCATTAATTTGAAAGGAAGTGGGGTTCATGGTAGAATCTGCAGTAGGAGGGGGTAGGAAGTGATGTAATTATATTTTAATTAAAATTATAAAACTAGAAAACAAAACTCTTAAGAATTTGTTTCTTTCCATTTTGGTCTAGAATCACTAAATCTCCTGTCTCTGTGGAACTAGTTGCAAGTTGTACAAGCTGCCAGACTTAGAGAATTTCCAAGTTGAAAGTCAAACACTTCTGTACTGCTATGAATCAGTGGCTGGGAATCAGAAAAGTAGTTCACTGGAAAATGAAGAAGTAGTTCACAGATTTTCCTTGTAATACTGAGCTCTAAGAAGATCACCTCCCAGAGTTAAGTCTTTGGGTGCTTTCCAAAGTATAAACAAAGTTCATGCCAGTGTGGGGGAGTTCCTCAGCATGGTCTCCAGACAGAAATGGCTGCCTAATGAGGGTCAGGTGCTGGGACAAGCAGTTAGTAGAATCAGTGCTCCAAAAGGATCAAAGCCAAGTGACCAGTCCAATGTTAACATGAAGGATTTGGGTAAGAGTCAGAAAGAGGTCATCAGTCTCTATCAAAAGCTACAATAGGCCAGGCAAAAAGATGTTAGGGCAGAGTATTGCCTGGTCAGTACTTATCAAAATAAGCTTATAAACTGTACTTTGATTTCATGCTGGGGTCTTTTGTTTTAAATCTCTTCAGAACAGAAAAGCAATACAGTCTGTCCCTTCAGGATAACCTCTTTAATCATAAAATATTGTCCCTTAATCTGAGCAACCACAGTGAACTAAATGTTGATAGACCATAAATTGAAAGAGGTTTTAGTGGCTTTAAAACAGTCTTTCTATTTCAGACATCAATTTCTCACTTCCTTTATTAGAAACATTAGAATTTTATTCACCATAGTGACAGAAAAGTCCCATGTTTTGAATATTTGTCTTACAGATAATTCTTTTTCAAAAAAAGCCTTGATACTTACCTCTGAAATTTCCATCCACCCAATTATTCGATAATACATTTGTTTTTCATATTCTCTATTACTGGGCTAATGGTTGTATTCAGCATGACACTAATATCCTATGAAATTATCTTCCACTGAAACTTATTTACATAAGAGACAAAAGGGTGAGTAATGGCTTAGTTAAAATATGCACTGCTTAAATGAAATTTGGTATATGAAACTGTAGCACAAAAGATCATGAATTGATTCATCTTTAGCGTTAGGGTTGGCCACCATTGTGTTCACAAGGATATATATTATCAGTAAGTAACACTTTGTTGAAGAATATGGTGGAGGATCCCATGCTAACTGGCACAAATGAAAGGTAGAAAGAGAGTGGAAGGGAGAGAAACTGTTTTATAAATATAATAATGAAGAGAAGAGGGAGAGAGTAAAGAAGCAAACCATGAAAGGATAGACTTGTGTCTTGATTAATTTGTTCAGACCAGTTCTGAGTAATGGCGTTAAATGACTCAGAACTCAAAAACTAGAACAAACATACCTAAGCATATACAGTTGGACTATAAAATGTCCATAACCATAGGCAGCTGTTCAGGATTTTCACTGTGATGGTGGGAAGTTTTCCAGTGTCCTTCAAATTAAGCTTCTTCAGAGCTAAGATCTGAGTATTATTTTATCTCAGGTCTATAGAAGAATTCTCAGGGCTATTATCACGTGTCATCTAAGTAATCAAAGTCTTATAAACTGGCAAAGTGACTTCTGAACTTGCCTTAACTATAAAAGAATCTGGACCCCAAATCAATTCTCTAGGCCTTAGGTAAATTGAATATATAGTTATAGTTAATTTTGACCATGAATCTTACTGGATTAGGAGATTTTTAGGTGATTAGAAAAATGCTCTTCTGCATGTTTCTGTGAGCGTGCTTTTCTGAAGGGATTGACATATAGGGAAACCCTAACGATAGCTGGCAACATCCAATACACTGGTGGTATGCCAAATAAAAACACATGGGGAAAGCGGGCTTTTCCCCAGCCTGATTTTGTTACTTCTCACTGCTTCATGTCAGCCATGAGATGAGAAACTGCACAGGAAAGAGCAATGGAGCAAGCCAATTGTGTACTAAAATGTCTGAAAATGTGAGTCAATTTTTTTTCTCTACAGTATTAGTCACAACACTGAAAACCAACTGACTAATAAGTAAACTGTGAGACAGAAAGCACCTTCAGCGAATATTAACTGTTAACATTACCAAGAAGGAAGTGGAATCTCCCCTTCTCTGGATAATTTGACTGTATAAGAGCTCTGGTTATTAACGACAACAAACTTGAACTATATTGTTAGAGAACTCTTTAATTTTTTAGTATGGCTGACAAAATCAATTTATTTGCACTAGAAAGAGTTTCTATTCCAAGTTTTTATAACATTTCCAGTTTCAGGAGAGAATTAAGATTATACAAAGAGAAATTGGAAGAGTTTGTGGCATGTACAGTTCAAGAGAAGTACTGCTCTGAGAAAGAAAGTAATACAGAGACCTGTGACTAAGTGTCTCTGTGCACATGGGCTTTTCAAAGCTATATCTCATGTTTCCAAAAGCTACAATAATATAGCCAGTAAATAGTAACTGGAATACTTGGATACACAGCAGAGTCATCTGTCCAGAGGAAGGGATTTAAATCATCTCCTGAACTTCTGAAGAGCACTAATAAGCCAGATGCAAGCTACAAATAACTTCTATCTGCCTTCTGTGAGGTAAGTTGTATTCTTCAACTCACTAGACATCCTTCTCATTTTAATACCCATTTCTCTACTATTCTTTGTCACATAAGATTTTACTGAGGACCTGCCATGTCCTCAGCTCTATACATCATAGAGAAATAGCATAAACTAGTGGAAATTGTCATCTTTCTTTATCTCAGGATTACTCTATTAGATAAGAATTGTAGATAATTGGCTGAGTCTTTTCTCCACATACTGTATGCCAATTATCTATCTCAGGGGCCTGCATGAACCTCATATCCAGACAGTAAAATTGGAAGATAGTAATAACAAGGTATTTTATCTCAGCATGGAGAGAGGTGCCTCCCACTTGGGGGATTGTGAGAGAATTAAGTTGAGGCTTGCACCAAGCCAGCCATGTGAATGAACCTTGCCCTAATCAGAGTCCTAGCGTACGAGCCACCAAGCCAACACCTGTGAGCGGATCAGAAAAATAGTATTAGGCCAGGTGGCTAACTGATTCCACTACTCCTTCTCCAACTTAAGGCAGTGCACGTGGAAACAAGAAGCAAGACTCTGCCTGCTTGAGAAAAGGCCATAAAAACTAGCAGAGGGAGCTTAGATTCAGCCTAGTTACAGGTAGGCTGTATCAAGACCAAGAACACAAAAGAAACTGAATAAAAACCAGAGCATGGCAGATCTCTGTGAGTTTGAGACCAGCCTGGTGTACAAGAGCTAGTTCCAGGACAGGCTCCAAAACCACAGAGAAACTCTGTCTCAAAAAA
>NW_004949163.1:197043-199058 GCF_000317375.1 Microtus ochrogaster
ATCAGAATTAGCCAGTAAGGGCTAGAGCTAAAGGGCCAAGCAGTGTTTAAAAGAATACAGTGTCTGTGTAATTATTTCGGGTAAAGCTAGCTGTGCAGGCGGCTGGGTGCCAGGGACGCAGCCCCGCCGCTCCGTAATACTACAGATGAGAAATTCACCAATATGAATGAAAAATTTAACAAATTGGAAGGGAAAGCAAGCAAGAAAATTGAAATTTGAAATTAAACACATAGAAATATAAGAAATCAAGAACTCAGTGAAGCCAATAAAAAGCTGGGTGGCTTTAATTCCAGCACTTGCGAGGTGGAGACAGGCAAATCTCTATGAGTTTCAGGACAGCCTTGACTACAGAATGCATTTCGGGACAACAAAGGTTACACAGAGAAACCTTGTATCAAAAGACCACACACACACACACATACACACAGACATAGACACACACACACTAGACTCTTATCAAGCAAATATCAAGAATGAAGGGCAAGGTGAAGAATCTACTCCATTCGAATACAAATAACCAACCATGACAACAAAGAATTCTAACAGTTAAACACATACAGAAAAACATCCAATCAATAAATGAGCTTATGAATTGAATAGCTAGTTCTCAAAAAAAAATACAAATGGCCAATAAATATTTGAAAAAGCCCAATATATTTAACTAAATTTAGAATACTTCATGAAGTAGAATTTGTTTTACTCAAAATCTACCTTCACAGAACAATCTAGAATAATGTTCACCGAATATCTGTTTACTGAAGCCTAGCCAAACTGCTGTATAAAATGAACAGTTACAGGTGGATAAATATATAAGACATCAGATGGAGTTTTTAAGAACGATAATGAAAAACTCAACCATATTCTTAGGAACAATCCAAGTCAGATTACCTACCCACTCTGAATTCACCTCCATGTAAAGGGAAGGCCCCAGTGTCCCTACTAGCTTGGGCATATAATCAGTCTGCACAAAACCTAAGGTTAAATTGGAGTATTTCCAACATTTTTAAGCTTTGAAAGGAGACTTATTGCTCTGAATTGCTCTGAAAGGAGAATGGCTTTTAAGCTAGTTAACCATCCAGGAAAGTAAAACTTACCACAGAGTGTGCTGAGCCTTCTCTTCAAAGGAAGATCTAGTCCTGTTACTAGTCTTCAGTGACTCCATTCCCCTTGTGTGATAGAGGGAACACACCAGATTTAGAGAAGGACTAATAAAGGGGTCAATATGGAATCAAAGAAGAGAAAGACGAGCTATGTGGCTTTTATTTAGAAAACCTGTGGGTGCAGACTGTGATCTGTTAGGACAGTGGTTCTCAACTTTCCTAGTGCTGCAGCCCTTGAAACATACAGTCCTTCATGTTGTAGTGAACACAGACCATAAAATTATTTCATTGCTAGTTTATAACTATAATTTTGTCACTGTTAAGAATCAAAATATAAATATTTGATATGCAGGATATCTGATAATGTGACTCCAAAGAGGTTGTGACCCACAGGTTAGAGAACCACACTTTTGGGAACTCACTTACTGAATCTGATATTTGTACAGCCAAGTGAGCTTTTAAAAAATTAATCTTTGTTAATTATTACAACTGTTATGTTACTAGCAATGAAAATCTCTGCTTTGTTGCTAACAGGACTATTCAGCAGGAACCTGGCACTAGAAATATATATATATATGAAAACTTCAAGTCACCATCCTCATTTCTGCCCAGCTACCAGAAAGTCCACAGTGACGTAGATTGCTACTTTCCAATGGCTACCACACTGTCAAACTGATTGTTTTAACCCCTGAAGTTTGACCATTTGGCTTTGCTGTTTGGGATTAAAGTACTGTTTGTTTTTGCAAGTTGTCTGGATACCAAAATATCCCTACCAATGACTGACCCTTCTTTCCTTGGTACTCTCCATCTTTCTTCCTATACTCTCTTTTTGTTTTGAACAGTTTTGTGGTTCCATTATCTAATATCTAATTTTTTTAATTAAATTTTTTTATTAAGAAAGAAAAAAAAATTTCC
>NW_004949163.1:199158-200854 GCF_000317375.1 Microtus ochrogaster
AAAAACAGAGTATGGGGCAACCTTTAGAATAACACTACTATCAGCTGAGAGCTGTGTGCCTTTAAGATAAACCTTTCGGCCACACCTGTTGCAGCCTTGGAGTGGGCCTGGAGAATACTTGGATTCCTCCGGAGACTGCACTGATCTAAGGTATAGGGCCATCCACCAGAGGAAGCATAATTGATCATTAAAGAAAAGTTGTCTGTCTACCCAGACACAACCAACTATCATAGTTTCATATGAGGGGTGGGTGTCTTGGGCCCCTTTTCCTTACATGTTAGAATATTAATTGGCTTAATCCTGTACATTCACAGCTGCTACGGGTTCATGACACTATTTTCCTCCTGTCCTCTTAGTCCTCTGACTCCCTTTCTTCCACAATAGTACCCTAGAGCATTCTCTGACATTCTCTTTAATTTGATCAGTTGTGACTTTTTGAATTAACCATCATCCACAGAGGCACATTTTTGACAGTATTTTGACTATCTTATTGAGTTTTCTCTTTTTTATTTTTCATTTTGTATTGCATCTTTGGTTTTAAAACATTTTTTATTGTCTTTCATATATTTACCTAATTTTGTTTTGAAACTTCTAATTATTGGGAAATATATTTTGATTTTTCTTCCCGTCTTGTCTTTTTTAATGATTTTTAATTTTTTTTTAAATTTCGTTTTACATTCCAACCACAGTTCTCCCTCCCACTCCTCTTCCCACCCCCTTTTGCTTCCCCCCCAGCTCTCCCCCATATCCACTCCTCTAAAAGGGTAAGGGTTCCCATGGGGTGTCAACAAAGCCTGGCACATTAACTTGGGACAGGACCTAGTTCCTCCCCTCTGCACTAAGGATGAGTATACCATCCCACCATAGGGAATGGGCTCTGACAAGCTAGCTTTTGCACCAGGGATAGATTCTGGTCCCACTGCCAAGGGCCCCTTGGATAACCAAGCTGCACAACTGTCTCCCACATGCAGAGATCCTAGTTCAGTCCCATGCAGCCTCCACAGCTGTCGTCTAGAGTTAACTTCTCTATGCTCTTGGTCTTTTCTCTTTCTCTCCATATAACAAAACATTTCTACTTTTCTTTTGTGTTTTACTTATTTAATTTTGCCTGTACTTATCTTTTACCCTTCCCTTTATCCTTTACCTCATTTCTTTATTGTTTTTTTATTTATACTAAATCATTTTAATGTTCTATATTAGTTTTCATATTTGCTAGTTTGTGGTCAATTGGTGATAGATATGTTAGTGACTTTATTTAAGTTTATTTCTGTATCTTGTACAGCTTGAGTTTATGCTGTTACTAAAGTTTTTTTTTTTAATTTTCTGAATGGTACTGGGGATTGAGTCCTCAAGAGTAGGATGCTTAATAAGAAATTCCCCAGATGAAACTGAGTTATGTAAACAAACGTATTACATATTTCAATATTGAAACATAAAAACATGAAAAAATAAGATAACAAAACTTCTCCAAAAGAACATAGCTCTTCAACAACAAAATTCAATGATACTAAACAAGGATTTCAAAAGTTTATTAGTAAAAACCATCAGTGACCTCAAAGAAGATATAACCAGGTGGATGAACTCAATCCAAGACCTAGAGAGGAAAGTCAGCAACATAGAAGAAAAAAATCAGCCAAGTAGATGAGTGATGTGGGAGTGTCATATATCAATCTGTTGATTTCATTGGTTAAGCAAT
>NW_004949163.1:205919-221010 GCF_000317375.1 Microtus ochrogaster
TTTGGGAGCTCAGTCCAGTGTTCCAGTGTGGGTCCATCGCCAGATGAAGGTTCTATGGTGATATGCAAAATATTCATCAGTAAGGCTATAGGATAGGATCATTTCAGGTTCCCTATCTTCAGCTGCCCCAGGAATTAACTGGGGACCTCTCCTTAGGCACCTGGAAGCCCCTCTAGGTCCAAGTCTCTACCCAACCCTATGATGGCTCCCTTAATTAAGATATGTGCTTCCTTGCTCCCCTATCCTACCTTCCTGTATCCCAATCATCCCGTTGCCCCAAGTTCTCCCCATCCAACCCTTCTCACTTTTTTCTCCCCATCTCCCCTTATCTAATATCTAATTATATAACAACAATTGTCTACTGGAATGTTTAATCAGTTTCTTGTGTATTTTCTCAGTATAGTTCATTCAATAGGATCCACAATTCACAAACATTGTGCTCTCTTCATCGCTATCCTTTCTCATTTCCAACAATCTGCCATTTTCTCCACAATTTTGCCCCATTTTCTAACCTATTCTTGCCAGTTTCTACTAGCTTCTTACCAGAGGTTATTGAGTCCTCTTTTTTTTTCTTTTTAACATTATTCATTGGTAGATAAGCATCAGGAATTCTCTTCCCTTCTGAGAGAAGGACATGAAAGCAATTCACTCTGATAGAAATTAAGCTCTTCTTAGTGTCTGAGGAAAGTGAGACAGTATTCAAGAGAGGAAAATACCTTGAGCAGAAAGACAACATCTGGACAGTCGGTTACAGTCAAATTGCCATGCACTTTGTTTCCAAAGCCACGTTTGCCTACAAATTTTATTTTATAAACTGCTCTATATTGCTTCTTGGTAGCTTCTCCTCTGTATCCTTTGTGTGCACTAGGTGGCAGTGCAATGATAAAAGAAGAGAAAGTAAAGTTCAGAATATGAGGTCTGTAGAAAAAAACACACCTTCAACCCTCTTTTTCAGGGAGGTGGTTTTTCCAAAGTAATAAGCTTCTTAGCGCAATTACCTATTCAGTTCTGTCCATGTGCCTCAGCTTCCCATTCTCCCATCTCGCTTTTATTCTAGTTTTATATACTTGAACTTTTATTTTCTTTCATAACCATTCCAAGCCTCCTTTTTACCAATATCCCTCAACCCTCTCCTCCATTCACCCTTCTGCTCACAAACCATCTGTGCTCACAGAAGCTCCCTAAGTCATGGGAGTACATCATAGTTCTTATAGCATCTAAAAGTACAAAAAAATAATGCCTTTGAAAACATATAGTCTCCATATTTACCTGGAATGTCAGTGCCAAGTGGAGTTTTTCACTACCTTTCTTCTTCATTTGAAGAAGAAAGAATCAATAAAAATATCCTACATCCCAAAGTTTCTGTTTTCTACAGAAAATCTGACCTCATATTTCACAAAGAAAAGCCATTCTGTCATGAAAGAATGTTTTGCCTCCTAAACCTTATTCATTAGTTTGAAGCACAAATGTCCAAAGATTCTTTTGCAACACTTAAGTAATTTCTTTGTAAGTATGTGTCTTCCTTGAGGAAAACTACTCACATGAAGAAACAAGAGATGAGAATCATACCCAGTTGAAAGCAAAGGTTATTTCCTATGTTCGCTCGTTTCGATATGCATGCATGGTATGCCTCCAGTGTGATTTTTTCTTTTTTTTTTTGATTTTTATTGAGCTCTACATTTTTCTCTGCTCCCTTCCCTGCCTCTCCCCTCCCTTTCAACCCCCTCCCAAGGTCCCCATGATCCCAGTTTACTCAGGAGATCTTGTCTTTTTCTACTTCCCATGTAAATTAGATCTATGTATGTCTCTCTTACGGGCCTCATTGTTACCTAAGTTCTCTGGGATTGTGGTTTGTAGACTACTTTTCTTTGCTTTATGTTTAAAAACTACCTGTGAGTGAGTACAAGTGATAATTGTCTTTCTGTGTCTGGGTTACCTCACTCAAAATAATGTTTTCAAGCTCCATCCATTTTCCTACAAAATTCAAGATGTCGTTATTTTTTCTGCTGTGTAGTACTCCATTGTGTAAATGTACCACATTTTCCTTATCCATTCTTCAGTCGAGAGGCATTTAGATTGTTTCCAGGTTCTGGCTATGACATTGCTGGTGGGAATGCAAACTGGTACAGCTTCATTGAATGTCAGTGTGGCGATTTCTCAGAAAATTAGGAAACAACCTTCCTCAAGACCCAGTAATACCATTTCGGGGTATATATCCAAAAGAAGCTTAATTGTGCCACAAGGACATATGCTCAACTATGTTCATAGCAGCATTTTTGTCATATCCAGTGTGATTTTTATTACAAGCCTGGAGACAGAGTGAGTATATTTGGAAAAAAGAAAACTACGTGTAATCCTAAACCTTTAGGGCTGAAACAAGAGGGAACTATCATTTGTGTGTTAATTTATTTTAATATTTTGATTACTCAGAAGAGAGAACAAGGCCTCAGTGTACTTAAGTGATTTTCCTAAGGCCAAATAAGTAGTCAATGACAGATACACAGTTCCAGTTCATGTATGTCTGAACTGTAATCTGCACTATCTGGGCTGAGAGTTCATTTTCCTCAATTTTCCAAATTCAATGGGCTTTCAATGGCACCTTCTCTGTGGCATATCTAGATTTAACCATACTATTCCCTAGAGGTTTGTAATGTTGTTGTAAAGACCTTTTTCTTCTCTGTTTGCTTATCCCCTATTAATTTGTCTTGCTTTAAATTAGTCTCTGCTAAAAAGCTCATCTTCCTGGGATATCCTTACTTACATATTCACTTTAGTTATAAAAAGTAGCTCAGCCAAGCCATTACTTTTAAATGGTAAGAATCAAATCCAGTTCAAAATGTGGACCCATTAATGATCTCAGCTAGCCACTCTGGCCACATATGAAAATCACTGGTTTGTACCACACTGTCACTGATGATGAAACGGTACCCACAAAGTGCTAGACGTCCTGTGTTAGGTGACCAAATGTGTTCTCCAGTACAGAGAATGAAGGTTTCATTTCACATCCTCATTCAACTATTTTATATCAAAATATAAAAAGGAGTCTCAAGCATCTGGCACATCCATTCAAAAAGCCTGGGAATATTATGTTTTGTGTTCAAAACTAGAAACAAAACACAGATGGCTTTCACTACAAACAGTTCTCTCATCTTCACTTCTCCAGGCCATAATTAGGCTCATGGTTGTCAGAGGTACTACCTCCGACTGACAAAGCAAAGGCATTTGGATAATTTCTCTGGCTGGTCTTTTGCTGGCTGTTCTTGTCATGTGCTTTACGGCTGATGTAAGACAGAGCGTCACCTCCACAAGTCATGGTGACCTCTACTGATTATGATTATGCTACCTTCATCTCTCAAAAATTCTGTTTCCTAAAAGTCAGTTAAGCTCTTCTCCTGGCTCTGAGAATGAGCAGTTAAGTGCACAAATAATCATGCTGAGTCTTGCCTTGAAACTTATATTGGAGGAATGACTGGAGGGCAAAGAAGGGTGGCTGTTAATATATAGATTATAGCCAGGAAACATGATTCATGTGGTAAACGGCCCTTTTGACCTTGTCCTCATTAACTCCATACTTTAAATTCTGGCCCACAAGAGTCAGAATGCCTTCAAAAGTAGTGAAGAAACTCCTAATCTCTAAAAAATGCAGCAGATTATCCCTATGATTTGTGTACATTTTGTCACCATGGATAACTGAAACACAATGATGCCAAGCCAAGCTAGATTCTATCACTAATCCATCTCACTAGAATCCTGGAATGCTAAATTGAAAAGGAGTTGGAAGGAATATCTTGTTCAAACCCCTTATTTTATAGTTGAGGAATTAAAGCCACAAAAAGGAAGTAGTTTGTCCAAATTATACATCTAGTTAGTGGCAGCATCAGAAAAGACTTGTGTCTAAGTTCCTACTTCAAAAACATCAACTACATTGCATTTCAGTACAATGTTCCATTATGAGACGGGGAAAGAGAGTGATTTAGAAGCACATATTATGTTGAAATGTCCCTGAAAAAGAAGTATTACAGGGACCAGTGAGGATCTTGGGGTGAATAGGCTGCCTCAAGGATCCTGAGATATTTATATTTCACTGTTCTTTAACTCATGTATAAGTAGCTTTATAAGACTAAAAGTTTGGGGCTAACAGCAAGTTTAAGATTGTTTTAAAAGAGAAAGTAAAGAAGATGAAGAGGACAAGCAATAGTTATTAAAATAGAATGTGACCAGTGTCCTAACATTCCCTAGGAGTGGCTAAAGCATTGGTCATGTGCTATTTCTCTCACATGCCATCAAACAATAATGATAGCCATATCTGGCATTTTTAAAAATTACTGCATCTGGTCTGTTGTTAGAAACTAATAAATATAAATTAAATAAGGCTCTCTATTGCATATTCATTCCCAATAAACTAATATAGGTTTAAACAATGAAAGATATACATTTCATTTCAAAGATGTTTCTTATCTGAAACCATTGATGTTCCCTCTTAGTGTAACACTAATTAGTCACCCAATGCTATCACTGTTTTCTATAGCTAGTTGTTCGGTATTATTATAATGGACAAAACAGAAATTGAATGGCAGAAGATGGGAAATGTATATAAACCTACTATAAGTTCCTTAAAGGGTAAGGATTTTTTCAATTGTGTTCAGAGCTATATCACCTATATCACCATGTGGCACACAGAAAATGTTCACTTAATACTTATTAAGTGACTAATGAAAGATGAATAACCTTTACAAATTGTAGTATTACTTAACATAATTTTAAGAGCATGGAATGTAGGGATTCTTGAAACCACTGTTGTTGATAGAGTTTTCTGTCCTGCCCAGACCCACAGTCGTTCAGTCCCAAAAAAACACACAGAGGTCTATATTAGTTATAAACTGGTTGACCTATTAGCTCAGGTTTCTTATTAACTCTTTTTTTTGGTTTTTCTAGACAGTGGTTTTGGAGCCTGTCCTGGAACTAGCTCTTATAGACCAGGCTGGTCACAAACTCACAGAGATCCACCTGCCTCTGCCTCCCGAGTGCTGGGATTAAAAGTGTGCGCCACCACCGCCCGGCTCTTATTAACTCTCATATCCTACATTAACCCATAATTCTTGTCTGTGTTAATCATGTGACTTAGTACTTTTATCAGTGAGGCATTCTCATCTTCTTCCTCTGCATTTGGTGATGACTGAAGACTGCACCTTTGTTCTTCCCAGAATTATCCTGTTCTAATCGCCCCGCCTATACTACCTGCCTTGTTACTGCCAATCAGCATTTTATTAAACTAGTAAAACTGACAAACCTTTACAGGGTTTAAGACCATTGTCACACAGCACACTGTAATTTGAAGAATGGAGTCAGTAAAGAGTCAACTAAGTAATGTTAAATAAATTTTAAGCTTTATGAATATAGAAAATCCTGACACTCGTTGTATCCTGAATGCTTAGCATAAAGGCTGGTACATAGTAGATGTTCATTAAATACCTACTAAGTGTTTACCGCCTAGCTGTTGGGGGCAGTGAACCCCCAGATCCTAAATTTTGTGTAAACAACTTGTTTTCCTCTGCTCTGAGACAGCCTGCAGCTTCTCTGAGCACAAGAGCCTCAGGAGTTCCTGATGGCAGGAGAGTGATTTCTGGTGGGTTTGGCTGGGGCATGGCTATCCCTATATAAGCTGCCCTGAACACAATAAAGTGGGCATTCTTGGGGCATTCCTGTTTCAAGGACGACCTGTGTCTCTGTCTGTGCGTCTTTGTATGTTTCAATCTCCAGCCCCTTGCCTGGTTCATGAACTGTATGGTAGTGCTTAGAGCGTAGACAGGCTTGGTGCGCTACAAGTAAAGGTCCCACCAAGATCAGAAACTAAGGAACGCTGAAAGGTCATCCTCGGGAATGGTGAGGGTGGATTGAAGAATGGTATGTGTGTTTTCATCCCCAGAGACGATCTGATGGATGCCCTCTGAAATAGGAGGCAGGAGGGTGAATTGAATGGCCTCAAAAAGGACAAAAAATGAGTAAAAAGAGTAAAGAGTAAAAAAATTACAAAAAAGAGTAAAGAGAATACAAAAAGAATGAAAAAAAATGACAGTATATCCCCAGAGATGAAGAAAGAGTGAGTTTAAAAGAGACAGTCAGATTAAAAGGGGTACCCCAAATAATGCAGAGTCTCCGCTCAGTGGGAAGCAGCCAGACAGATTGACAACACCCAAATTCCCTAAGAGATTGCCGAGGAAAAGGAAAAAAAAGAATAAAATGGGGGTGAGATGTTGGGAGCTGTGAACCCCCCCTCCCAGATCCTGAATTTCTGGTAAACAACTTGTAATGCTTGCAGCTGCTCTGAGCCTCAGGAGTTCCTGATGGCAGGATAGCGGTTTCTGGTGGGTTTGGCTGGGGCATGGCTATCAGTTAATGATCCCTATATAAGCGGCTCTGGTACACAATAAAGGGGGCATTCTTGGGGCACTCCTGTTTCAAGGATGACTCGTGTCTCTGTGTGTCTTTTTGTGTGTTTAAATATCCAGGCCCTTGCCCGAGGCTCACGTACCATTCTGTAGTGCAGGTTATACACCTAGCCAAATCTATAACACTCTAGAATGACAGTAAGTTAGAGAATCATTTCAAACTTTGAGTTTTGATGAAAACAAATGCCATTGCCCAAGTTATAGAAATCATGAGAAGGAAATAAGAAACATGGAAACAGTGACTATTCCCATTTTCAAAATGTTGATCTGTGAGTGCAGTAATGCCTTTAGAGTTCACAGGGGTTCCTACAATGACAACCGAGATAGTCTTTCCAGCAGTAATTGTTGCTGATTTATGAAGGGTAAGATACATACATTTGGGGATTCTTCACATGGTACTCAAACTGTGAAAGTGTATCTGTGTGCAAATATAAGGAGAAAATAATTTCTAAGCTATAACCTCCCAAAATGCAGAAAAATCTATACAAAAGATTAAGAAAGAGCAATAACACACACACACACACACACACACACACACACACACACACATATATATATATATATATCAGATGTCTAGAACATGTGGTCATGGAAACATAGTCAGAAACTGATCAAAAACTGATTTCTAGAGTTTCAGGAAGAGATGGAGAAAAACTAAATAGTCTTTGATACATTTCAGTGGAAGATCACTGATATCAAAGGTGTTCATGATAGACAGGGGAGCATGATGGTAAATGGACCCAACTCTGGACACAGCACCTACATTTGAATCCAACTTTCACTGTTGACTGCCTGTGTGACTTTGGACAAGGTCCCTGACATTCATGACTATTTTTTCATTCTAAAACCGAGGTAACAATAAACAGTACTTACTCCATGAGGTTATTCTGAGAATTCATAAAGTTAACTCGTATAAGGCACTCTGTAAACATTAGATAAGATTACTGCGTAGACTGTGAGGAAATGGAATCAATGAGTCAAAGAGTGAAGAAAACAAACAAGTAAAGGGAGACAAAACTTTTGGAGGCAATGAAAGTATTTATTACATTGATAGGAAAATGTTATGACTAATATCCAAGTTTATCAAATTATATGCATTAACTATGTGTAGTTTATTGGCATATTATTTATTAGACATATCTCAATTGAGCTGTAAAACATGATGTATATATCAAGAAAGGAGACAGAAGTAGGAAAAGGAAAAACAAGTTTAGAATGTAGAATAACTAAACACACATGGATACTAGAGGAGAAGAAATCTGCATCTAGGTGAGCATTAAAATTAAATGACAGATGAGATTCAAAATGTACAGCAGATGATCCTTCAAGAAGAGGAGCTATATAGAAGGGAAAGAAAAAATTCTAGGGTTATTTTCAAAGCCAGTTTCCATCCAAAGGGCAGCCAATGAAGACACTTACAGCAGATGGCTTCGGTTTTCCCAGAGAAAAACATAGTCAAATATCAAAGGAAAGCAACTGGAACTAGATGCCCAGAGGCTCAGAATCAGTCTCCCGTCACAGAAAAGCAGGTGTACACAAGAGAAGGAAAGGACATTATTGGTGCCCCATCTTAAAATAAGCAGATGCTCACCCACTCATTTTTTGGCCTAAGTGGAGCACTGGGTTTTCATGCCCAGAAAGAAGAAAGACTATCCAACTGCCGGGAATTCATATGAAAGGACAGTCTTTATAATGTTTCTCAGTATAGTAATTCATTGCATATGTCAAAGAGAATTGCAAGTCAGTCCAAGAAGACTCAATTAGAACCATATGGCGCAGGCAGTAAGGAACACTTGGCACATTTTCTAAGTGAAATGCAGGTGTGTTAATTACCCTTCTTGGATCTTTGCCATTATGGGCAATTCCTAGAGGAATACTTCGGAGGACATTTCAAAAACTCACTGTTTAAAAGGAGGTCTACTTATTTTTTTTAAAGTTTCCTGATTGCTAGCTGATTGTTGCTATTCTCCCCTGTTTCCTAAATCAGATTTTTCCACCTGGGTCATCTCCTTTCACTCAACCCTTGACAAAAATACACAACAAATATGCATTTCTACAGCAACGATTTTATGGAAATCAATATCATATGCTTGGGTGAGTGTGGGAATACATTACAAATGTTTCTTCCAGGGAAAAAAAATTTATTCAGCCACACTAACATGCAATGGCAAGATGAGATTATGGTTCGCGTATATACCAAGGTCCACTTTATACAACACAGAATTGTTCATCACACAGTTTAATCTTTCATGATGAATATAATTTCTCCAGTCAACGTCACTCTTCTGCACAAAACTGTTCAGTGTCCTTCTGCATCATTGTCTTAAGTCTTGATATTGAGTACCTCCACAATCTGCTCCCACATCTTGCCTCCTGCTGCATCCTCCCATCTTGTACACAAACAGAAATGTGAAATATGTTCTACACGGTCTCCAAAGTCGTTTCACCATGTCTTTACTTAGGCTATTCCCTCTGTCCAAAATCTCAATACCCTTCCTGCTCTGTTTCTGTACATGCAGATTCTGTGATTATTGCCTATTGACGACACACGTGGTCTATTGTCCTCATCTACATAACATCTTCTGCAGTTCTTTTTCACACATTCTATACAAGCTAGATGTGAAATGAGATTTTCCCCTCCTTTCCTTCTTCTGGTGCTTTCCTCCTTTCCTCAGGGACTCTCCCAGCAAGGTATCTGTATTTGTCTTGTATCAATTATCCTTTCCTATGTAATATATGATTCTTCATGTACTTGCTTTATGAAAACTTGTCTAGGGTGAAACTGGGAAGAATTCTTCTCTGACTCTGCCACAGTATAATCTATTACAGTTCCTGACATGAGGTATCTTTAGAAACCACTAATGAAATACATGATGACTGTGATCCAAAACTGAATGGTTCCAATCCAGTCATTTTCAAACTTGATGCTAGCAGAAAACTGATTTTTTTAAATAATATTATATGCAAATCAAGTATCTATAACTTGAGATCTATTCTGGTTGCAGCTGTAACAAATGCAGACTCATTCAGCCACTTCTCTCTGACCTACAGAGCAGCCTTGAGGCACCTGTGAAGCGTTTTCAGTACTCTGCAAAACACAGTTTGATAAACCATGACTTGAGTCAGAAGCTTCATTGCACACCTCCAACCTTATAGGTCTCACTGCCTATGATATGAATGACCCTTGAATCTTCTTTGTGAGCATAATTAATCACAAAATGAGGAAAAAACTCCACCAACTGACCTCCTTTCCTACCTAAAATTCTCACTTTGAAGTGCCTTCAGTAAACGGCCCGAAAAACGCCAATACCTCAATAAGCCAGTTCATCTAACTCAGCTGCATCGCTATTTACTCAATTGCTCCAGCTCTATACTCTAACTCTTCCACCTCTTCCATCTTCTGTCTGAAATCTATTAATAATACCTTAGACATTGCCTTCTAGATGCCTCCCAAACTCTCTTCTTGCCCACAATAATCTCCTAGTTCAAACAACTCCCAGCTATTTCCAGTTGATCTACTTCCATGAATTTTGTACAATCCACCCTACATAATATTGAAAAGAGGATATCCATGAGCCAACTGTCATTTTTTTTTTGAGCATTTTGGGAAGCGGTGGGTAAAACAAAGACTTTCTCACTGTGTTCCTGTACTTCTTGATGCAGCTCATTCTGCCATAATAGCAGAGGCCCTTATTTTTTCTCAAAGGTCTCAAAAGCAGCTCTTGATACACATTAGTGTGCTATATAAACATACTGCTACCTACCCACAACACTCAGAGCAATGACAGTGAAAAGACTGAAGTCGTCTGAAGAGAAGCCAGACAGAGTCCACTCTCAGACCACAGGTAATTCCAGTCAGCACCAAGCCGTAGAGAATTTCCTACTTCCAATAAACCAGCAGAAGGGCAGTCAGTAAGGAAACTTCTTATGTATCCATGCAATAGGAACCTATAACCAAAATGAGTAGCCTGGCTTGATGCATTGTGGCATGGAGTGAAGAATAGCTTTCAAAATCATAGTATCATTTCTTTTTGTATGTTGGATCAGGTTTTGTTCCATAGAAATGGAAACACACATATCATGTTAAGGGAAACATGCTAAGTTTATGGAAACATGAAGCTCATAGTAACAATGACTATAATAAATGTGATTTGGGATCACATCTTGCCATTATATTTTTCTTTGTGGATGTTTACTGACATTCAGAGAAATTGGATAGAAACTATTACATTTAAGCATCTTAAGCAAAGCAATTATGTTAATTGTCCATTGTTAGATTAGCAACTTCTCAACATAATTAACAAATAATTTCATGTCTCAACAGTTAACAAAACCTTCAATATGCTGATCTAATAGAAATAAGTAAAAATAGGACTGAGTTCTGAATTGGTTGATGTGGTGATTAATATCTATCTGTTCATACCTCTACCCTTGGTTCATGCATAATAATATCACATAATAACAGTTCAAAGACCATATAGTGATTGTCAATGAATAAGTAAATGACAAACTTTCCTGTGTCTTTACTATTTGTCAGAGCTAGACCTTACATAGAAACAAAAATGAACATCTTTATATTTTGATCTGAGGAGCTCATTATAGGTTGCCTACCCTAAACTATCAAATGTCTCTATTAATGCAATCAACATCGCAGCTGTATTACTATACATAAATATTGTAGCTAGTTTGCACCTAGAAATAACTTAAATTTTCTGGTGTCTTACATTAAAATGTAGACTTTTTGCATTTTTTCCATAAATTCATGCAATAAAAGAATAACTAGATTATATAAATATGCAGGTCCTAGGTTATATTCACATATTTTCACTCCTACCCATTACAGTAACTTAACTGAATCTTAAATATTGCACAAAGCTAAGTTTAGAAAGCTCATCTTAAAGTAACTAAATTAATCTCCATTTAGAAAGGAAACTAAAACCCAAAGAAGAAAAGTAACTTATCCAAAGGCTTATGGATAAAAGGCTGTATATTCTGATATAGTATAAAAATAATTTAGTAATAAGCTCCCACCAATTTTTACTACTGTGAATAAATCTAGAATTAAAAAATAAAAAGGGGGTTCTTTTGAAATGTAGTTCAGTCTTTCAACCACTACACTAGGTGGCTGCTATTCTCAAATAAATAGATAATATTCTTGAAAGTATGGAGGCTAAAATGGTGCTAAAAACTGGCTTCATGGATCATAAAGACAAGAATCTCTATTCCTAAACAAATTATGGACTTGTCAACCAATAGGCCATGGATCTTCTTGAATAGACCACATCCGTTCACCACCCCTCCCCAAACAGCAGGCCTTTCATTCTGTGAAGAAGTTGGTGAGTTGCTCTGTTTCTACAGGTGAAGCATGATTAGAAACACTGCTGCCACTACAGCATGAGGATTTCTGATTCCATCAGATGTAGAAGCAGAGAGATGGCCTTAATGTGTTGCTCTGAGGTGATATCACTAGGAAAAGACACCATTTATCTATCCCAACCCACCCTGCTGCTGCTTTTCCTCTGGGTAGTCAGAGTGTGAAATCCTGCAGACTGCTGATTGGCCAAAACAGAGGGATCTGTCACTGCTCGTGTAAAAGGTCCCATAGTTATTTTAGAGAAGTTAGCTGTCCCCCCCGAAGCCTTATAACAACCCCACCTCTGAAATGGCCTTCTGGGACTCTCAACTCAGCCTTAGCCATCTAATCCAGTTACACAGAAATATACTGTATTTAGTACTCTGCAGTAGTCCATAACTCACACACACACACTGCTTCCCAAAGACCTTGATTTGGAAAAATATATATGAAACTTTAAATCAGTTAACCTAGCTTCTCACCATCCCATGAGAGGTCTCCTCCCTTCTATTGTATTTTTTAATCTGGCTGTTTTGGAAAAAAAAAAATCTATAGGTTCCTAAGTTCAAGATGTGAAAAAAAAGAAAGGAAGAAACTGTGAAAAGCAGGAACAGCTTAAGGGAGTTAACTGGGGCCCACTCCCAGGCAGCACTGCTTCTGATGATGCCCTGAACCAAAAATATCTTCTCTCATGCTGCTCCATTGTTGTTGTTGTTTTCACTTCACTGTCGCAGGGTCAGAAAGTCTACCACATGGAAATTCACAGGACCTAACAAAGCACTTGCTTGCAGTTACCTCCCGGACGGAAGGTCCGGGCACTAGCCATCATTCACTGGGAATTCCGAATGCATTAAATCACACAGCTTTCCTCCAAGGCTACCTCTTCACTGTAATCTGCTGCCCCGAGGGCAGAAAGTAAAGGAACAGCAAGAGAAATTCGGAAAGTGAGAAGAGCAGGAGGAATTCCTGATTATATAAACTTCAGGTGTGGATAGAGGGCCTCTATTTCCTTTCTAACCCTAACATCACTCCATGGGGAGTTCTAAGCAGTTTAAAAATACTAGATAACCATGTGGTGGGGTTGGGAGACATGGGAAAGGACAGAAATTGGAGAATAGCAATGGACAGCTTCACATACTGTGGAAGTTTACCCAAGGCCAGCTGTCACATCAGAACACAATGAAGAAATATTCTCCACCTTCTTTTGTGCATCCTTGGGTCAACTTAGGGAATTTTTGCTCAGGAGCCATCTGCCTTTCTTGTTGAGGAAGGATCTCTCACTGGCCCGGAACTCACTGCCTAGCATAGGATGACTAGAGCCTCAAGGAGTGGCCTTTCTCCACCTCCTGCTAGGACTACAAACATATCCTACCATGCCAAGATCTTTTACATAGGCACTGGGAGTCAAAATCAATTCCTGGGGTTTGCAAGGCAAGCACTGAGCTCTCTTCCCAGCCCCCTGCCTTCTGTAGAGGAACCCTCTTCCACTCACATCCAGATCAGCAACACTAACCCTAAAGTAAGAAGATGGAGATTAAGCAGGTTTACAGGACCCAATCTGGTAGCCTTAAAAAGAATAGAAAACACTATTTTAAAGAAAATCATGTCTAAGTCTTGAACACAAATCTTTAAAATAAAGTTCTCCTCTTTCACTTTAGCTTCCCAGCTAATATAATCTACAGCACTATTCCATACATCCTATAATAAGGGAAGCTAAATACCTGGTAAATACTTTTATACTCAAACATAGTTGATTTAAATCTTGCTTCACAAGATGAAACTCATATCTGGCATCAGTATTGGGCTAAGACAGGTTCAGAGGCCTAATAGAGAACCTACTGCTATTTTACTGCTAATAGGACAGAGTATATTACACTGACCCCTAAAGACTTGTTTTACTTTTATATCAACACACCATTCTGCTCTTACCAGAGAAACCTCTGTTTGCAGTAGATGGTGATTAACACAATGACCTATAACAGGCCAAGATGCAGAGAACAAGCGACTGCATAATACTCAATCCTAAAAGAAATATACATACCACAGCACCCTGTCACAGCTCAGAGATACTCAAGGATGATGGGGCAGCACAATTGTAAGAACCAAAGGCAGTGAACAACCACAAGAACACATTGTCTTTGGGACACAGCACATATTAACTCACAGCAGTTGGAACAGTATATACAAAACCTGGGCAAGCCCAAGCAACCCCAATTCCTAGCATGGTGAGGGGAGCTGAGCACACAATCTCACTTGAAGTCATGACATCAATGGCAATTGTTAGCTGCTAAGAGGAGGACATATTTCTTAATAGTGTACCCCAGAGGTTCTCAACCTTTCTAATGCAGTTCCTCATGGTGTGGTGACCCCCAAACCATAAAATGATTTTGCTGCTACTTTATAACTGTAATATTGATGCTTTTATGAATCAGAATGTAAATATCTGATATTCAGGATATCTGATAGGTGACCCCAAAGGGAGTCAAGACCTACAAGTTGAGAACCACTGGTATAGTCTTTGCTAAATTGACCACTCTCCAGTGGAGAACCACATATTCAAGAATATTTGGGTAGTACAACTTGGTCTTGAAGGATTAATTTTAAAAAAAGAACACAAATTTGAAGGTGCAGGGAAGGGTTTGGGGTGGGTGGATATGTTCAAAGTATGTATAAAATTTTCAAAGAACAAATTCTCATATTTTTAAAAAGTGAAATATTCGTATAATTTGATACTGGTTTTAGAATTGGAACTGAGATTTCAGTTCTTTTCTTCCTTTTCCTTTTCTTTCTTTTTTTTGTTTTTTTTTTGTTTGTTTGTTTTTGAGACAGGATTTTTGTGTAGCTTTGGAGCCTGTCCTGGAATGTCTGCTGTAGACCAGGTTGGCTCCAAACACACAGAGATCTGCCTGCCTCTGCCTCCCAAGTGCTGGGATTAAAGGTGTTGTTCCTTTGGAAACTACAACTCCCAGACTCCTCCTGGACTACAGATACCTGTGCACACCCCAGACACCCTTGCGCTCCCCATTAAAAAGGCAGGGCCACACAAGGCTCTCTCTCTCATTCGCCTTCCCTCCTGTGTCCTGCACGCCCCCCCAGTCCTCTTGTGTTCCCCTCCCCCATTAAAGTGGACCCACGTGGGAGCCACCGTGTCGTGTTTGTGTTTGTTCTGCCGTGTGTGTCTGTCCTGTGCCCCATGTTCAAGAAGAACACCCCTGTCTCTTTTTTTTTTAAGAAGAACAATTGGTGCCAACTCGGGGACTTCCTGTCCCGGGCCTTCCACCTGAGGCCC
>NW_004949163.1:222455-240851 GCF_000317375.1 Microtus ochrogaster
GGATCGTTAACGGAATAAGTATCATTTAATTTTCTTATTATTCTTAACCCCAGACCTCCTAAAAACTCTTTCCCCGCCCCCTCCCCAAATTTCCCCTCAACTCTTCCAGACCTCCTCTCCCCTTCAATTTTTTTCCTTTTTTCTACTAATGCTGCTTTTGCCTTCCAGCATCTTAACGGTGACCCAGCTGCTCAGGAAAAGGCAGACAAATGTGACTTCTTCAATCAACCATCTCAGGATGCCAGCGGATTGGACAGAACCAACAGAAACCAACCATCTTGGAATGCCAGCGGCCAGGAGAACCACCAGGACACCGCCAAGATCATCGGATACACCCTGGACCCCTCAACGCCCAAAGCCAGCAGGAAGCAGTCATGAAAGACTGGGCTATGCCCCTATTCCCTACCCTCTGAGGCCCCCCCAATTTTTTTAACAAAGTAAAAAGGGTGATATGTTGTTCCTTTGGAAACTACAACTCCCAGACTCCTCCTGGACTACAGATACCTGTGTGCACCCCAGACACCCTTGCGCTCCCCGTTAAAAAGGCAGGGCCACATGAGGCTCTCTCTCTCGTTCGCCTTCCCTCCTGTGTCCTGCACGCCCCCCCGTCCTTTTGTGTTCCCCTCCCCCATTAAAGTGGACCCACGTGGGAGCAGCCGTGTCGTGTCTGTGTTTGTTCCGCAGTGTGTGTCTGTCCTCTGCCCCGTGTTTTAAGAAGAACAGCCTGCTATTTTTTTTCAAGAAGAACAAAAGGTGTGCGTCATCACTGCCCAGCTTGCCTTTTCCTTATCTTAAAACCTGCTTCTGTTATTTTTTTAAAAAAATCTTTTTGAATAAATAATATAGCTATCCCATTATAGTGCTCTGTTTTCCTCACCTATTAGCAGGCAGTTCAGTTAAAAAGACAATCCTGTGAGAACTTGAGAAGATCTTAGTTTTACTAATCATGTAAAACAAAGAAATATACCACCCTCAGGAAAATATCATATATTTGGACCTCATTTACAGCATACGCAGAACTCAGTACACTCACTTCTTTCAAATCTTCCTCCCAAGTGGGATGGGTTGGCCAAAAGACAATTTCTCAAAAAGAAGACAGTAGAAAACAAGGAAAATGATATCGCTGTATAACATTGCCACAATGAAACAAAGTAACTTGCCCATTCACTTAAAATAATTAACAATTAATGGGTAATTATTTCAAATCAAAATGAAACAGAAAAAGTATTATAAATAGGAGGTACAATCATCATAAGCAGAACTGGCTGCTTTCCAGAAGTTTGTTACTCTATACATTAAAATGAAAGAGAAGTACCTGCCTATCTCCACAAGAATGTTACAGCGAACTCAAGAACAATGACAATGGGTTTTTGATCCTACTGCACGTACTGGCTTTGGGGGAGCCTAGGCAGTTTGGATGCTCACCTTACTAGAACTGGATGGAGGTGGGTGGTCCTTGGACTTCCCATAGGGCAGGGAACCCTGATTGCTCTTCGAGCTGAGGAGGGAGGAGGATTTGATAGGGGGAGGGGGAGGGAAATGGGAGGCGGGGAGGAGGCAGAAATCTTTAATAAATAAATAAATAAAAAGAATGTTACAGCGATAAAACGAGATAACAAGTATGACAGTGCTCAGTAAACAACGTTAAATTATTATTGAAAACCTGAATGATTTTGCAAGTTTTCTAGTTTGGTTTTATTTTAGTTCCAGAGGTAGAATCCAGGGGTGGAAACCAAACTATTTAAGCTGGTTGTTTGGTTTCATGGAGCACTGATACATAGAAAATAGGTTGTCAGAACCCTGCTATGGGGATCCGGAGTCAGCCTCTCACCTCCCTGCACTTCTCTGTATCTTCTCAGTCGTGATGTCATCAGACACATAGCTTCAGCTACCACCTATATATTGATGATTACCAAATATTTATCTGCAGTCCCACTTCTCAGTTGAGCTTCAATCCCTTATTTCTGTCTATTGCTTCTTTCTAACTAGATTTTCTACAGGCAATTACACTTTAGCAAATCTAAAACTGAACTTTTGCTTTCTTTCTCCCATTTTCTTGCTCTTCCAAATTCAAACTCCACCACACCATGGAAATACTCTAGGGTTTCTCGGTGCAGTGGATTACTATTTGAATTTCTGTGTCTTCTTCACTGTTATTGTCACTATGAAATTTTATAGCTTCAATCTCCATAATGTGTCATCTCCAGCTCTGCTTTTCAACTTGTTCAGCATCTCAGTACTTTATCCTGCTGCCAGTGTTATCTTCACGGATAACTCCCCTCTTAGCCACCTTCAATCATCTCCCCTCAAAAAAGGCTTCAAGTTTTTCTTCTTAAAAATAATGTCCTACCTTTCACAGGCTTACTCTCACAAGCTAATACAACTTTAGTCTTCCAAAATAAATCACATTGTTCAATATGTCCATTTCCTATATTAATTCTTTGTGTGAGGTAATCTCTCTATCTTGTAATTTCTTGCTTTACCTGAAGAAATTCTATTCATCCTCACTGACTTAGTTTCAACATTGTCTATTTTTTTTATTAATAAAGATCATTTTAACATAAAAATTTGTGAGTAAAAACATCATTTATTTTATAAACCTTTCTTTTTAAAAATTATATTTTATTAGTTCTTTGAGCATTTTATACAATATATTTTGAGCATATTCACATTTCACTCTTTTATTTAGGCTGGTTCTTTTTTATTATTATTTTAGGATTCTTTATTGTTAAGTATAGATTTTTATGATTTGCCCATATTTTAGTTAGAGATTTTTTTTAACAATCCAATCCCAGTTCCCTCTTCCTGCCATCCTCCTACTCCTCCCACCTTCTCCCCACCCCACCCCCATCCACTCCTCAGAGAGGGTGAAGTTTTCCATGTAGACTGAAGGCAGGACCAAGGCCCTCCCCCCTGTATCTATGCTGAGCAAGGTATCCCTACATAGGTTATGAGCTCCAAAGAGCCAGATCATGCACTGGTTCTACTGCTAGTGGCCCAACAAACTGCCCAAGCCACACAATTGTCATCCATATTCAGCGAGTCTAGTTTGGTCTTATGATGCTTTCCCAGTGTCAGTCTGGGGTCAGTGAACTCTCATTAGATCGAGTCAGCTGTTTCTTAAAAAAAAAAAAAGATTGATTGATTGATTGATTGATTGATTGATTGATTGATTTATACAGTTCCCTGCCTATAGTCCAGAAGAGGGCACTAGATCTCATGATAGGTGGTTGTGAGCCACCATGTGGTTGGTGAGAATTGAACTCAAGACCTCTGGAAGAGCAGTCAGTGCTCTTTACCTCTGAGCCATCTCTCCAGACCCTGAGTCAGCTGTTTCTGTGGTTATTTCACTCTTAATCTTAATTAATTAATATCAACCCTTAACTCATAATCATCTATTTGACTCTTCCAGATCCACCCTCCACTTCCCTACCCACTTCTACCTCATGTCCTTGTGTGTGTGCACGTGCATGTGTGCACGCGTGCACCTGTGTGCGTGTATTGCCCATATTCTCACGGATATGGGACCATTCCAGGAGCATGATCAATTTACTAAGAGGCCACACCTTTAGAAAAAACTAATTCTCTCTTACCCAGAATTCATCAACTGACCTTACCTATTGGTGGAGACTCATGAACCCCTCCCTACTCCAGGCTGGAATGTGACCTAGCTTGATCTTGTTCAGGTCTTGTACAAAGAACTACAGCTGCTGAGAGTTCATGAGTGCAGTAGTTCTACTGTGTACAGAAGAAACTGTTTCACTCCAGGTCTCCAAAACTAATACTCTTATGGTCTACCCCCTTCCATAATGGTCTTTAAGCCTTGGGAGAGGGAAGTGTGATACAGATCAATATAAATATATATCCTATTTGTGGCTGAGCTCACCCTAGACACTTATTTTCTGCACTTTGACCAGTTGTCCTTCTCTGGCACAAAAAAAGTTTTCTGATAAGTCTAAGAACTTCACTAATGTATGAGTCTCTAAAACTTAACTCTCTATTTTTAGTAATGTCACAGAACATAGAAAAATCTCATTTGTTAATTGTATCTTCTATGAAACTGTAAACTTGAATAAAAAATTTTCATGCTTATCATTCATTCTCATCACAGTATTTTAAACAGTGTGCATGTAATAAATACTTAATTCACTAATTTTTAATTAAATCAATAATAGCCAACATTATTTCGATCAAAAAAGCAATTTATAAATTCTAATGTACAAAGTCAAAATCATATCTTTATCTAAGACTTGTTATAATTTACTAAAGTAGTCTTCCAAAACTAAATATAATGTTCCTTTGCTAAAATTAAGAGAGCAAATGACAAATGACAACAAACCTGGGAAGGATATGGGGAAGGGGAAACATTTATGCACTCTTTTGGGGAGTGCAAATGGTACCACCAGTATAGAAATCAGTGTTGTGGCTCTTCAGAAAAACTAGAAATAAAACAACCATATGTTACAGCTATAGTACTCCTGGGCATATATCCAAATTATATGTGTGTGTGTATGAACATGCATACATATGTGCATAAATACATATATGTGTGTATGTGTGTGTGTTTCTAGGAAGGACAAAGTCAATGTACTAAACATAAAGGATAATTCTGGAGTCATCACACAATTTTATTTAATAATAAACCACAAAATTGTATTAATGTATTATAATATCATCATAAAATACACGAATATCTCAAATATTCTCTTTGGGACCCTAAAATTACCCAAATTCAAAAGGAAGCAGTCTAGAAAACACAAAATTCACATTCCCAAGAGAAAAGGAGTGAGGGTGGTCTTTGGTTATTTTGTGGATCATGGGTGTTTGTTATATTTAGGGGAATATAGAAATATAGGATAAATTAACAACTATTAATCTCAGATTTTTTGCATTGGCATGGATTTTGGTATAGTGATACAAATTCAAAGTCAATTTTGTTACACTATACATATGTTTTTGCTCTTGCTTAAAGGACCTTTGTATAGTGATACAAATTTAAAGTAATTTTTGTTACAACACACTATACATTTATTTCTATTCTTTAAAGAATTTTGCATGTTGATACCAATTTAAGGTTATTTTGTTACAGCATATTGTATATATGTTTTTGCTCTTGTTTAAGGTATTGTACCTATGCAGTTCATTTAAAAATGTAAGATAAAGTTCTAGTTTTGAAAGCTATTATAAAAAAAACTATATAGGACAATCAAGAAAGAAAGGTCAGTAACTAGTCATTTATAACAATTAATGTGGTAGATATGTTAGGTATTTTTCCTAGGTTAAATGAATATATTTTAGATAGATTGTCTTCAAATACTTCGAAGACCTATAGAATATGGCATTTAAAATGTTTTGTTAATTTAAAGGTTTTCATAACAATGAGACACATCCGCTCTTGGCAGCACCAATTTATTTCAGAGAAGATATGGGCACTGATGAAACTCCTTAGGGAGTATGCTTTCATTGTGACAAGGTTAGCCAGCAAGTTAAGAAAAGAAAACTGTACTTGCCTTTGACTGCTGACTATGTGTTGTGCAGACTAAACATACAGGACCCACAGGAAAGTAACTGCTGAGAATTTTCTTTAAATTTACCAGACACAAAAAAAAAAAAAAAAACTTTGCCAAAGCAAGGTGGGATGGTTATTCAAGGTTCCTATTTCACAGAAGAAATTGCCAGACATTCTGCAGGACACAGAAGAAAGTGACTGACAAACTGCCAACATAGGCGAGACAGTCTTTCAAATTTCCTGCTTCATTGAAAAGTCCGCCAGATACTATGAGCCTGTAGCTGAAGATGGATGCCCCAATGTTCCAAAGAACTTTGGGTGACTGTTCAGGCAGTCAGATGCCTTTGTCATTTCTAGAGTTTTTAGAAGTCATTTGCAATGTGCTTTTGGTTTATTTAAATAATATTATATCCCTCTGGTGTCTTTGATGGAGTTGAAGGTGAGGTAGTTATAGTTGCAGTTTTTCTTAGATATGTTAGCAAGTAAGTTAGGTATAAAATTTTGGGTTTACTAAGATAAGATAGATTGTGGAGTATTTTCTTTGAATTTAAAGACACAAATGAATTAGAATGCAGCACATTATGAATATAATCTTTATTTCATAATTGCCCTTATTGTATACAGGGTAGAGATCCCAGAAATACACCTATACCTACAGCCAACTGATTCTTGACAAAATAAATATTTACTAAAAAAAAAGTTTAATAAACTGTGTTAGGAAGACTAAGGATTGATGTTTTAAAAATGGAAATTGCACTTCTCTCAATATAAAAAATTCAAGATGTATCAAGAATCAAAATGTGTGTGTGTGTGTGACAGAGAGAGAGAGAGAGACTGCTTTTACACACTGCATTAGTTATTTGTTACTATGACAAAATATCTAACAAAACAACTTGAGAAAGGGTTTATTTTGGCTTAAAGTTCAAGGGAAAGTTCCTCATAGAAGGGACACTACCACAGCAAGAACTGAAAGCAGCTAGAAAAATTATATCTACAGGCAGGAGACAAAGAGAGATGAATGTTGATGCCCAATTAGCCTTCTTTTTTTTTTAAATTCAGGCCATGATCTACTTTAAGGATGGTTTTTTAAATCAATTAATGTAATCAAGTTAATTCTTCTCAAACAAGCCCTGAGATTTGCCTTTCATGTGGATCTGAGTCATGTGAAGTTGACAGTCTATATCAGTCTTCACAACATTAACATGAAACCTCTTAAAGCATGGACCCAAATAGAAAAACTGAACTATAGCCAAATAAAAAACTTCTGTATCACAACAAAAATAATTAGCACAGTGAAGAGATAAACTACAAAACAGTAGAAATTGTTCACAAAGTACTTACCCAGAAAAGAATATCTAGATTACCTTTTCATTATCCATTCATCAGTTGATGACCATGAAAAGATGATTATATATACACAATAGAATTTTATACATCTGCCAATAAAAATGACATAAATGAATGAAGGTGGATACAATCATTCTAACTGAGGGTACCCCAAATTCAGAAAGACAAAAGGGCACATGTTTTCTATCATATATGAATGTTGGCTTTGAATCATTAGATATATACAGCATGCTGAGTCTACTTACTGTCGCTTGTATACATATGGTTTAAGAGCTGGCCACTTGGTGTTGGATAACCAATACGAGACTCATCCCTGGAGAACACTAATTTTCTGTCTCTCAGCAACTATTATTTGTTGCCTATAGTTCTTTGTCTATCTAGGAGTGAGGTCCTGTGAGTTTTTCCTGATTTTGTTGAGGACATAGAAAGAAGAAAATTACGACCCACCATGAGGATATAAATTAGTATAGATTAGTATAGACAGTATAAACAACAATATAGTGATTTCTTAAAACTCAAAGAGGCCCCATGATCCCAATTTACTCAGAAGATCTTGTCTTTTTATACTTCCCATGTAGATTAGATCCATTTGTCTCTCTTAGGGTCCTCATTATTGTCTAGGTTCTCTGGGATTAGGGAGGGGAGCAGAGAAAAATGTATAGCTCAATAAAATCAATAAAAAAACCAAAGAGTCATCTAAATTCATGTTACTGTAGCATCAATAGCCAAAATGTGAAATTAACATGGATATCCATTAATGGATTAATGAAAGAAGAAAGTGTAAAGTATATACACACTAGGTTGTTATTCAGGTACAAAGGAAATAAATCTTGTTATTTGAATGAAAAACAATGAACCTTGCAGAAGTTAGCATGATGGATTCAATCCAATTATCTACAGGGATAGAGTAGATAGAGTAGGGGTTCTCAACCTTGGTAATTAATGCTGTGACCCTTTAATACAGTTCCTCCTGTTTTTGTGACCCCCAACCATAAAATTATTTTCTTTCTTTTTTGTTTTGTTTTGTTTTTTCGAGACAGGGTTTCTCTGTGGCTTTGGAGCCTGTCCTGGAACTAGCTCTGTAGACCAGGCTGGTCTCGAACTCACAGAGATCTGCCTGCCTCTGCCTTCCGAGTGCTGGGATTAAAGGCGTGCGCCTCCATCGCCCGGCTCCATAAAATTATTTTCATTGCTACTTCATAACTATAATTTTGTTACTGTTATGAAACATACTCTAAATATCTGTGTTTTCCAATGGCCTTAGGCAATCCCTTGAAAGGTCATTCAACACCCTCAAAGGGGTTGAAACCCACAGGTTGAGAATCACTAAGATAGAGGAAGTTTAGTAATAGGCAATAAACACTGGTTTTAAAAGGAGCATTTCCTAGTATTCTAAAGCACATGAGGATACAATAAAACATAAATAAATAGAAAAGACTAAATATTAGGGAAGGAATAAAACTAAGGAAATGGCCATGAATTATGAAAGGTGATTGTTTTTCTCATTCTAATTTTGTAATAGATTTTTCTTGTTTTGGTGGATGATGATATATACACTATATTTGATACCAAAAGTATGCATTCTGATGATGCAGCTCCACAGCCTCTATTCTGAATGTCTATTCTAATTGTATAGAAGTTCATTGAATTATATAGACTTTAGGTCTGATTAATTTTGGTGTATGGTATTTTCATTTATTTGCAAGTGTTTTGAATATTGAACTTTATGGATTTTTAAAAATATTATTTTTATCATCACCATATGTTTTTTATTCATGCCCTTGAAATAAAATGTGACCGGAAGCTCTTAGGATGTGTTTCTCAAACACACCAGAGATGAGAAGCATTTCTCACTGGTTTTTCATTCATTTATCACATAGCCTGATCGTATTAGGCTTAACAGAAATGCCATGTCAGCTTAAGAGAAAAAAAACCAACATTTCTATGTCTTTACCCTAATCAAAATATGTTACAAGATAACAAGGAAGGCCACTGTTTCATTCCTAAAGGTTTCGTATAAAGCAGACGGTGGGGGCTGTGTATCTATATGAGGGAAAACATGACATTGGTTTCAGTGCCAAGCAAGTCTCACAATTGATCAGCCAGAAACTTGTTGCAAATGAAGCTGTTAATATTTCCTTGTTATCCACCATATTATTTACTCTATCTCAACATAACAAGCCAAGCATGAATCAATACTACTGAAAAAAAATCAGCATTTAATAGCCCCTCAGTTTTTGTCCCTTACATGTTTATATGAAAGGTTCCATTCTATCACTTGTGTCTCTGCTAATTCTCAGCAGTATAGAAGCTAAAACTGCTGGATACAATTAAAAATCCCAAACTCGGCAACTTAGAGAAAAGTTCAAACTCTGCACTGAATTTTGCATGATGAAAACTATTTGTATTTGTCACTCGCACGCCCTCTGTGCAAACTAGATGATGGAAAAGCAGAGAGCTACTATTTGTATTTGCATTTGTCACTCGCACGGCCTCTGTGCAAACTAGATGATGGAAAAGCAGAAAGCTACTATTTGTATTTGCATTTGTCACTGGCACGCCCTCTGTGCAAACTAGATGATGGAAAAGCAGAGAGCTACTCTTGGCCCACGAAGTTGTCTTTAAGCATCTCTCCACTTTTCACCTTTACGTCTGTGCTTTTAAGAAGCAATTATATATCCCACTACATGGAAAGATACGATGTGCCTTTCTTCAGATCTGATTATCCTGTAATCCATTTGCTTGAAGTCTTTTAGCCTTAGGAAAAATTCTTTTTGTAGGCACACAGGTTCTTTTATGAATTGGGTCCTATCTAGCTCTTGAGATACATCTCTCATCACTCCCCACCTCACATTCTGTACTCACAACATACACAAGCTCTTGTGGTTCCTAGAATGCAGCATGTTCTTTCATGTTTTCTTATCTTCATGCCTTTGCCTGAAATGCTATTCTCTCTCAATCTTCTTGCTGTTACTGACTGGCAAAGTGTGCTGCAATAAGGATTAGATGAGATAGCTTATGTTGACGATTTAGTACGTGGTCATCATCCATTTGCTCAGTCACCCATTCAAGAAATATATTAAATATATACCATATATATAAAATGATCATTATATATATATATATATATATATATATATATATATATATATATATATTCTACAAAAAATAGTATTTGGATCCTACTTTCAAGGTGCTTAGAGTCCTCAGGGCCATTAAACCTCAAAAAAAGGTGCTTAGAGTCCTAAAATAGAAGTAGTTGAATAAATAAATTTAACATAGCAAGATATAAAAAAAGGAATCTAGGAGCAGAAAGAAGTCACTACCTTCTCATAGTAAGAGGGAAACTAAATTGGAGAGCATTTCAAGAAAGGCTTCTGGGGGAATTGAGATTGTCCTGAACTAGTCTTTGCAAGGTGATTGATTAAGAGGGAATCAAAGAACCGTATTTTAGGGCATGGGCTTGCAGCTAGGGCTAAGGAAGTTGCTCTAGGAAACTGACTCACAGAAGGGTGCATGTGGCAAACTAATAATAAAGGAGAGAATCAGGAACCCATAACAGCACACATTCTTCTCTCCTTCCTTCCCTCCCTCTCTCTCTTCCTTAGATTTCTTTCTGCTCCCTGACAACTTTGCTTCAATAAGAATCCACAGTGGTGTCCTAGCCTGCCTATGTGCCTGCTTATTAAGATCCTTTGTGGTCCGAGCTCTCCTCCCTGCTTTACTGCTTCCTAAGTTACTCCTCAATACAGTCTTTGGTCTCAATGTTCACTTTTAGTGTTGACTAAGCACTTTCACACCTGCCCTGCTTATTGTCTTATACTATTTAAAATAATTTAATATTTTTGCCAATCATGGAAGGAAAATCAAACAACTACAATGGCCATGCTGGTCATACAAATTAGTAAAACTGCTTATATTTGATAAAGTAGGGCTTATAGTAAATTTACCTTCCCTTATTTAAATCATAAATGTAAAATAAGATTAACAGGAAAAATAAAATTATGGAAGTGTAGTTAGTGATAAGTACAATAATACACATACACTCAATATGCAGTAGCATTTATTTTGTTGAGATTTTCTATTTTTTTACTTGTTTCCAAATAAATTATAATTCTTGAAGTATTTTTATTACAATCACTTAAATACCATGGTCAGTGAAATTCAGCATCTATCTTAGTGTTGATGTTAGTATTTTTCTTTTCAAGTTCAAGTTGTGATCTTCTTGGATTTTGACAGGACATGTGATTTATTTATCTTAAAAACTTTGTCTATTGTTTTAACGTTTGTTTTCCAAATCCTGTTAAATTCTTTTGTCTCTTTTATTTTTAGGTTTTACCTTTTTTTCATGCCAGTCCCCTCACCCAGCTCATAAGGCGAGACAGTCTCTTTGGTAGAAAATAGATAATCATGTCAAAGAGGGAGAGAGACTTGCCAGACAATGATCATGCTGTGACTGTGCCCCTCCCAACAGTTTTGCTTATATGTCATGTGTCTCTAGATTCAGGAACTGAGTCTCCAAGATGGGCCACAAAGATTCTTCCTGCTCAGAGGCACCCCCTCTAGCTGGGTCTCCAATTCTCCGGATGTCTTTGTTTGCCATTGTCATTATCTTTCTATATGGGAAGAAATTCTCCAGCATAGCAGAAAATGCATATCAAGTGGTAGCCCAGCCAAAATGAGGGCCAGTAGAGACACTTCTGCTGAACATATTAAGACAGAGTCAGGCTTGATACAGGAAAATACTGAGCCCACCAGGGCTTTCTTCTGTTTCTATATGGTGAGTAAGATAGCGCTGGGCTAAGATATACTTTGCTATGAAACAGTACTATTCTAAACTAATTTAGATCTTTTTAAACATCTTTTAGAGTCATCTTCTGGTTATCCTTGGGGAACATTTCAAGGAATTTAAATTCTATTTTGTGAAGGTAAGAAGAAAATGGATTTAAATGATCTGGTCCCATCAGGGAGTCTTCACAATTATTTTCAATAAAAATATTTTTTAGAAAGAAAAGGTAGTATGGGCAAATTGATAGTATAAGCAATAATATTTTGTTTAAATACATTTGGGTCCATAAAATAGGTTATTCCTAGAGGAATACACTAAATTGACCAGCAAGCCTTTGTTATCCTGAGCTAGGTTACCAAATGCATGGCTTCTAACTGTGGGACACTGGGTGGCTGACTTAACTTCCTTTACCTTCATTCTCTTAGACTTAATTTTCAGAACTTATGAGAATTAAATGACATCATTTGTATGGTATATTTAGAGCAATATCGGCTCTGTGTTTAATAAATGGTAGTTACAAAATCCACTCTTTTTTATGTCAAAGGTCAATACCTTGACCACAAAATCACTCTCCGAGTACTTTCTCCATTCTCGAGAGAAGATTTAAGTTGCTTCTTTCTCAGAGCAGCCAACTTCCAGTCAACGGGTTGGATCTGGCAAAGGTCGTGCAAGCTGTACTGTACACATCTGTCCAAGTGCTTAAGCCATTTCTTTTCCTCCTTTGTCTGTTAAAAGCAGGGCTCCCCGCTTCAGAGTGCCAGCAGATGTTTCTTTATTTAAACTATATTCACTAAGAGGAAGGAAAGAGAAGCAGACACACATAAGGAGGAAAGAGGTCTGGGTCATAGCACCACATTTATTCAGGGGCCCCCATGCCAGGAAAATTGTGCATAGCAATTGTAATTTGTTTTTTCCGTTTCATTTGATTTTTTTTTTCAAACAGGAATTTCTTGTTTCCTTAGATACTAATTAAATCTCAGTTACTGAGAACCATCCAGTGGAGTTTCAATGCTGTGGTATTTGGTCAAATACTCTATTTGTTTAGCTCTTAGCAGGAAATTTAGCTTTCAATGCAGTGGTTGGTTTTGTCTTTATATGTACGCATGTTTTGTATGCTGTGGACTCAGACATGCATACCGTAGGAAGGATTAGCTTTAGAGTATTCATTTACTCTTAAATTGTAGAGTTTCTTTCAGAAGCTTCGCACATACCATGTTGATGCATGTATTAACTGCATTCAGAGAACTGTTTCCATTTTGAACATATACTTACTCCTAAAGAACTAGTATATCTACAGGACTATCTTAACCTGGAGTCTTTGTTTAGGTTCAAACTGTTCTGAGACATAAGTTTTAACACCAGATATTTTAGCATTAAGCCAGAGGAAAACTGAGTTAAACTGGCGATTGGGATTAAAAAAAAAAATCTTTCTGAACTGTCTGGGCCATGTGTGGCTTTTCTAACTAAATGCTAAATAACTAAGGTCAGGGGGAATTGAATACAAAATCTGAATTTTGTATTTGCTAACGTGAGGAAAGCTTCTAGAGAACAAGAGAGGTAACTTTAGACTAGAGCTGGATTTTTTTAACAGTTTCATATATTTATGCAAGGAATTTCAGTTATTTTTCACCCCCAGTTTTCCTCTCTCATCCCCCTTCCTCTCTCACTGAAACCTTTTCTCTTGACCATTCCCGCTCTTGATTTCATGTCTTCTTTTTCCATGTGACCTACTGAGTTTAATTAAAGCTTCATGACTGAGCATGGGTGGGAGGTAATTTCCTGAAGCAGGGGTGACATGCATCTTTCCAGCAAGCATTAACTGCAAGTACTCCCTCATGGGTCGATAAGACTTCGTGGGTCCCCTCCCTTATCCATAATGAAATGGTAATGTAATCGTGTGCACGTCTTTTGCAAATAACCATGGAGACAGTGAGTTCTTGAGTGCAAAGGCTATGTCATACTCAGAAGATGTCTTCTTGTACATTCCCCCCATCCTCTGGCTCTTAGATTCTTTCCACCTTTGAGAACTATTCTTTTAGAATATTTGGACTTTGGATGAGATTAGACATAAAATGGCTCACCCTGATTAGCAGGAACAACTTGATCACTTGAACTTGTACTTAGATGCTAAATTATAGAAATGTTCACTAATCAGGAAACCAAGTATTCAGTCGTCTCACACTAGCAATTATTAGGTTTTGAAAAAAAGTTATGGAATGATAAAAAGAGCCTTTGAGAGTAGGCAGAAATGACTTCGATTATGCATGTGATTTTGAAAGATATTACATATTACTTATTTTTGACATATTACACAATTGTAGTTTGTTCATCTGAAAATGGAATTAATCAAATATATGTGAACTTATCTTGTAGATAAAATACTAGAATCTCAAAGGAAAATGAACAGTTTACAAAAGAACAGAATATGAATTATGAAAATGCATAAAAATTTATAATCTCACTAGTGATAGATAAATATGTTGGTATTTTATATCAACCAAGAGAGCAAAACTGGCAAAAATATGCAATGTCATCATAGATATGGCAAAATGAACATTTCAGTATAATGGTAGGACATAAATGGACACAGCTTTTCTGACTGGTAGTTTCAAAACAAATTAAAAGTTTTCAAATAGTTCTGAACGTTTAAAACAAGAATTTCCCTTCTAAGTAGATAACTAAAAGGAATAGTCAGAAACACAACAAATGTTAACACATAAAGCCACTCACTACAACACTAAATATATTAGCTATTTGAGGAATCTGAAGGACCAACAATATAAAAAAATTCAAATAAATTGTGATTTGTTCTTCTAGTGGTGTATTTTTAGATGATATTTAATTATATTAAATATCTTCCCAATTTACAGCTGTACCTATATCCTAGTGATAAATATATTGTGTTTATGTATTAATATTTATAGGCATAACTAATAGGTAAGGTATATATAGCATATAATACATTTGAAAAAACAAAACAAAAATAGATCAAGTTATTTATAAAACAGATGTAAGAAAACAACCTTTTTAAATGGGTAACTATGAAAAATTACAAATCATCTCTTCTAGTTATTTTTATTGTATGTTTCCATGGTTTTCCAAGCTCTTATAATTTTCATATTTTCACAATTGGAACAATGCCCCATAGTAACAAGATGGCTGTAAGAATTAAATGAACTGTAATGACCTGAGTCACTTAAAGAAAATATGTGTGCAATTTCTCCACTCTAAGTTTTTGGTTTATCATATTTACTTATAAATTCAGCCCGAATCTATATATCATCTCACTTCCTCATTTCCAGTTTCAGTCCTGTACATTGTTCTTATTCTGCTCAGGAGTGGTCAGCTTCAAGACTCACTTTACTGCCTTGTGATCTCTCCTGGTCTCTGTACCTCCCTCTGAGAGATAATATATAGTAGATAGATAGATAGATAGATAGATAGATAGATAGATAGATAGATAGATAGATAGATAGATAGATAGATAGATGGATGCATAAATGGGTGAATAGATAGCTATTTCAATATCACTAAAAGTTCAGAAAATGCAAATTAAAACTAGGCATGAATATGATACATATCTAGCAAAAGAACTAAAATTTAAAATAATGTTGCAACACCAAATGCTGGCAGGGACTCAGAAAAATGGATTGTTCAGACATTCTTGGTGAGAGTATAAAATTGCACAGTCACTCTGGAAAAGATTTTGGCTGCTTCTTATAAAAGTAAACATGCAATTGCTGTATTGCACAATTGCAATCTGGGGTATTTGTTCCAAATGAATCAAGAAATTCACAAAAATATCTGCACATGAATATTCATAGCAAGCTTTTACACTATTTAAATGCAAGAAAATGTTCAGAATTCCTTCAACAAGTGAATAATTAAAAAACAGCACATCATAGGCACACCGTGAAATACCACTCAGAAATTTAAGGCAGATTATTGATATGTGCAACAACTTAACCTCCAGGAAATTAGGCTAAGTGAAAATGCCCCCAATGATCCCTACTAGCTATATACTATGTGATAATATTTATTTAACATCAATGACATGGTAAATTTTTGAGAACCGGTCAGTTGTTACTGGAGCCTGTGGATTCGAATGTGGAGGCAGGTCATATATGTGGCTATAAAGAGGCAGCTAAATATTAGTAAATATTTAATAGAAAAGCTGTTTGATTCTGTCTGCTTAGCCATTAACCAAAAACAATAATAAAACTGTAGAGAATTCAATATATGCACATGTGCAAGTGAGTTCACGTTAAACCGAGGCACTCTAAAATTGATGGACTGCATCTCTATCAGTTTTCCGATTATGCTATTATAGAATAGTTCTGCAAAATGTTTACCAATGTAAGAAACTAGGGGATATATACAAGGAATCTCTGCATTATTACAACTGCATTTGTGTCTATAGTCAGCTCAATATAAATAGCTAAAGTATAGTCAGGTAAAGAATCAATAGATGCACTAGTACTTATTTGTGTATATTCCATGCCTGTGTAGACATTCTCCCCTGAACATCAGACAACTCAATGTATATACACAATGTATTCTGCTTTCACATTACTCGAAAGCCTAACCCAGATTCAAACCCATAAGTCTTGGTCTAGTGAACAAGAAATCCCCAACTATTCTGCTATAATACTTATTTTTTATTTTAAAAGGAGTTTTGTACTTATTTTCTGAAAACTATAAGAATACAGAAAAGGACAATAGATATTTTCTAGTTTCTTGGTATTTTTGAAAATGCTGTATCATACAATTAAAAGGGACCAAACTCTGGGTGGAGATTTAGCTCAGTGGCTTAGTTCATGTCTAAGATGGTCAAGGGCTTGTGTTTTATCCATATTACCCTTCCCAGAAAGGCAGTCTCATAGGCCTGAATGAAAGACCTAATTTTGCACTACTTTAGGCTTTGTAAGTTAAATACCTCTCCCTCTCCTTCTTTCCCTCTCTCCCTCCCTTTCCTTCTTTCTTCTTTTCTTCCTTCCTTTTTCTTTTTCTTTTCTTTCTTTTTTGAGACAGGGTTCCCTTTGTATCCCTGTCTAACCTGGAACTCATAACATAGGCCAGGCTGAGATCAAACTCACAGATATCCACCTGAATCTGCCTCCAAAATGCTGGGATTGGTGTATTCCACCACACCTGGACCTATTTTTTGTTCCATAAGATGAACATGATAATATGTACACAATAGGGCTCTTTTAAAAATAAATTCAAATAAAAATTTATTAGGACAGTATTGCCAACAGAAAACACAGTAATGTTACTTATTTTCCTATTTTTTAACATTCTTCTTCCAGTGCCCAATGCAGATGCTAGTTGAATGCTAAATCACATGATAGAGTCAAGAGATATGCTAAGGCATTAGTTTCTTAAAACTACTATAATGAAGAATCATAGACTTGATATCTTAAAATGACAAGAATTGATTCCTTAGGAATTCTAGAAACCAAAAGTCCAATCGAGAACAAGATTGACTTCTGGGTGCTTCAAAAGGGTTATTCTACATTTTCTCCTTGTTTTTGAAAGTTTCAAGCAATCTTTGGTACTACTTGACTTGTAAACTCATCTTTGTCCCCATCTTCAAACGGTATTCTCTCTGTGTGCATTTGGTTCCTCTTCAGATGATATTAACCCCACTAGGCAAATACCCTATCCTCCTTCACTATAACATCATCTTAAATTGATTACAACTGCCAATTTATCCACTCACAATTTCCTATTGCTAGAACATCAACTTCTGTATAGAATGGATCTTGCTATTTAGTTCAACCTGGCCTCAAACTTGTGATTTTCCTATCTCAGTCTAAGTTTTGGGATTACAAATGGGAGAAACTAAGTACTAATGTGAACCCACAGAAAAACATATATAGACCCACCTGGAAATTGGAATCAGACAAAAAAAATTGGGAGCAGGGTGGTGAGGGGTAGAAGGAAGAGGAGAAGGGGAATTGAAGAGAACATGAGGGAATGGAATGGTTGAGATGGAGGAAGGACAGATATGAGAGCAAGGAAAGAGATATCTTGATTGAGAGAGCCATTATGGAGTTAGCAAGAAACCTGGCTCTAGAAAAAATGCCCAAGAACCCACAGGGATGACCCCAGCTAAGACCCTAAGCAATAGAGGAGAGGGTGTCTGAACTGACCTTAACCTATAGTCAAACTGATGATTATCTTAAATATCACCATAGAACCTTCGTCCAACAACAGATGGGAACAGAGGCAATGACCCACATTGGAGCACTGGACTGAGCTCCCAAGATCCAGTTGAAGAGTGGAAGGAGTGAGAATATGAGCAAAGAATTCAAGACCATGAAGGGGTCATCCACTGAGACAGTTTGCTTGAGCTAATGGGAGCTCACCAACTCCATCTGGACTGGCAGTGAATGAGCATGGGAACAAGCATGCCTCTCTGAAGGGGGTTGACAGCTGAGGCAGATTGAGGGGTCACTGATAGTGACACTGGGATGTGTCTCTACTTGCATATACTGGCTTTATGGGATCCTATTCTCTTTGGATGTAAACCTTGTTCAACCTAGATGTAGTAGGGAGGGCTTTGGACTTTCCACAGGGCAGGGTGCATGGCACTCCCTCAGGGTTGGGGGAGGGTCTGTGGAGGGAGAGGGAGAAGACTGGGAGGAGGGGAGGGAATGGGAATTTGGATTGGTCATTTTATTTATTTATTTATTAAAGATTTCTGTCTCCTCCCCGCCCCCGCCTCCCATTTCCCTCCCCCTCCCCC
>NW_004949163.1:240951-260438 GCF_000317375.1 Microtus ochrogaster
TGAGTTCTCTGAGAATCACTTTGATTTTCTTTTTATTATTATTATTATTTATTTATTTATTTATTTATTAAAAATTTCTCTCTCCTCCCCATCACTCCCATTTCCCTCCCCCTCCCCCAATCAACCCCCCCTCTCTCATCAGCCCAAAGAGCAGTCAGGGTTCCTTGCCCTGTGGGGAGTCCAAGGACCTCCTACCTCCTTCCAGGTCTAGTAAGGTGAGCATCCAATGTACAATCAACATGGCTGGCAACAACAACATCTTTTAGAAAGACACAATGCAATTCATACTAGAAACTATACTGAAAATAGTGACTGACTTGTGGCAACCCTTTTGGGGGACATGATGCTAAATGTCTTGATTTGAGCATGTAAGCAGGAGAGCAGGGAGAAGAAATATAATGTCAAAGTACATAGGGATATTTAGAAAGAATTCATGATAAGCGCATTTATGCAGTTTTCTCTTCATCTCTTTCTGGAATCTGTGAGACTCACATGAGGTTTCTGTTAACCTACATACTTTATCCTAAATTGGGAGCCATTAACAGGTGGAGATATTATTTCCTTGCCTGTCTGTTTTCCCTACATCACTATCCTGAGGGTACTGTATAAAAACACACAGTCTGTAAGGGTTTTATAAACCGAACTTGTTTTGCAACTGAAGCAGTTTTGTACCTAATCCAAATGACCTTGTCATCTGCATTAGGGCTTCCCCAAAATAAACAAATCTGTTTCAAGTCAGATTCATATACCTTTAATGAAGAGGCCAAAGAAAAAGATATAAGAAATTGGAGCTCTACCATATGGTGAGTCCTCTCTACCGTAGACGACTGCCAATTTCTTGGGGATTTCTTAAAACATGGCCAACTTAGTACTTCTTCCAATTACAATGGTTAGAAAGGTTTTGAGATTATTGTTTACTACTTTTGCCTACATTCTTACTTGCTTAGCTTAATATTCAGGTCAAAAGTCTGATTCTGTTATTAAGACTCACTGGCCTTTGGTCCTGCCTTTTGGAAATTCACAAATTAACAACTATTAAGAAACCATGGTCCAATAATTAAATTCAGTGCTGAAAGCCCAAAACGGCAATGATATGACTAGTATTCTCATGCATAGTTTCCCCTTATAGCTGATAGCTGGATACATACGTTAAAACCACCCTGTCCTTATAGCTCCTTTGATTTCATGATAACATAAAGTTCAATATAAAGGTCACAGAAATACACTTTCACACCTATGATGGTTAACTAGGCAATGATCTAGCATTAAAAGAGCCTTGCTTCTCTGTTCCTCTTACACACAGGAATTTAGCACTCTGAATGTGTCAAGAAACTGGTTTAAGTTCATTCTTGGTCCATATAGCATGTATTTCTAGAGGAAGCCAAGCACTTGTACACAGCCCTGCACTGTTGTGGCTCTATATTGACATGGAGAAGTTGAGGCACAAATGAGTTGAAGAGCTGAGGTCATAAAGCTAGACTGGTACAGTCTTTCCTAGAATCTATGACTCTCTGCCAATGGGTACAACAAACTAAAGGACAGGAATTCTACACCAGAAAAGAAATCAAATAGGCAAGTCTACAATGAGTCAACCATAGTCAACAAATTATTGTTGACAGGAAACATAATCTTATAGTTTGTCATAGCAATTTTTTCAAAATTTGAAAATCTATGGCTTTTTGTTTTGTTTTGTTTTAGATTCAATGAATCTGAAAAAGAATATAATTGCAAGCAAAGTAACATTAGAGAGATGGATCCTACTAAAATTTTCCCAGATATAGATCCTGATAAAACCCACAGGCTGTCCCCTCAGAAGTCTAGGACTCTGTTATAGATTAACCTTAGCCTGACAGTTCACCACTTCATTTTCTTCAACTAGTATAATACCATGAAGGAATTAAAAGCTTCCTTTGCTTAATTCCTTTTTACTGACATGATGGCAAATTAACTAGCTCTCATACTACTGGTCTACCTGCTATTCAGTCTATTTTAGGTTTTTCTGTTTTGAAATAAAAGTACAATAACACATAATTATTTTGTTTTCATGACAATATAAAGCTATGACTGTAGCTGAAAATAAAATAGTCAGATATTTGGTGAACTTTTAAAAACTTGATTATTGCCTGGGTATTAAATAAAATAGCTGAATTGGAAAACTTCATTGCTTCCCACAGGAAAACTTAAGTTATTTCTTCCTAGTAGAAATTGATCTTTGCCTTCTGTAGTTGCATTTCATTTCATTTACATATTCTCTGTGTTTTGCCAAAACATCATAAGGGGAAAACTTTGTAAAAATTCACTATGATGTTTTTCTAAGGGACATTTGCTGAACAATCAAACAGGTTATTGGTACTAAGATTTGCATAATTTTTCTTCTCATCTGTGGTTATGACACTTTTGTTTCATTATGTTCATGAAATCACAGAAAGGGAAATGTAGTTGGAATAAATAAAGCTTTAACATTGAGAATATATCACACTAGAATATTAACTATAGGAATCAAAATAACACACACCCAAATCTTGCTTTCTTGGAGGTGTACTGTGGGTTCATAGGAAACTGTATCATTCAAATATCTAAGTACAAGACACAGTTCAATAAGAGATGAGTGATTCCGGAGTGAAACTGAAGCCCGTAGCTATATAAAGTCATCGTGGAGGGTTTTCTTTATATTGTTTTGGTAGAATAGGGTTGTTTATTGAATAGTAAAGTTGCCTGTGATATATTTTTAAGTGAAGATAAAACTGAAATATCACATGTAGTGTACTCCTATAAAAACAGTTAAGTAGATGATAGACAGATTGATAGATAGATACTTAGGTAGATAGATAGCTTTCTAAAAGAATCCATAACTGGAATAATATTAAGATTAAGCCAGATGCCACCATGGTATTTATTTTATCTTCTCTGGTTTTTTATGTCTAATTTTATTTTTAAAATTAATATTGGTTATTTTATTTGTTCTTGTATAACTTAAGAATTGTTTCAATTTTGAAATAATAGACATTAAAGCTACTATTTTTCTGACACAGAAATTTACCAGCTTGGCATATAATATCAACATAATTAGTATTAGACTTCTAATGCATATTATAATATTGAACTATATTCATTTTGATTCCGTTACTGATTATAGCAGGCCTCAAATGAAGTGATTATAATAATCTTTTCTTTCCTAAAGTATATTGTTGTATTTTTCTTTTCAAACTTCCTGTGAAGCACTTTTTCTCTTATTCACTTTTAAACTCAGATTATGGAAATGAAATTGCCATCACTTTGTCTTCTATCTTTTTTAATTGGCGCTCAAGGAAACAGGGGACACATTTTCAAATTTGTATTTAAAGGACTTACTTTCTTATATGAAAAATGGTTGCAAAGTTGTTATTTTCTCCCACAAAAAAGTTACAATATTACCAAAATTTTAGAGTTATCTGTTCTAAACAAACATTTTCAATGGCCTTACTATTTATAAAAATATAATTGAGCATTATGTAAAACTAAGTGATATTTTTGTTTAGAATATGATAATTTATGTAAATAAGGCATTTAATAATGATCTTTAAAGACTAAGATTAGACTCCAGGATAATCTTAAAAGATAAACACAATTATATCTTATAAAAAGAGTTGCTTTCTTGTGAGAAACAAGAAATATTTGTTTACCCAAATTAACTTCTCCCTGACAAGTATAAATCAAAGATATTATTCACAATTATACATTTAAGGATCTAGGAGTATGTATCACTCAGAATAACCTACAAATTAGTCCTTAATGTATATTATACTATTATTTATTTTAAATAAATGTCTAACAAAAAGTAAGAAATACTGAGTCTTAGAACTATAATCATAAAATTATTTACACTATAAATTATAATAAAGAATATATGTAGGAAAACTAGAATTTACATATGTTTTTAAAACTTCCTAGACTGAATATCTCACTGATCTTAATTTCCTATGTATCAATTTAGAAGTTCCATTTTAATCAAAATTTTAATACATTTGGAAAGTATGATACTGCTCATCTAGCCAACTCATTTCATGCTCTGTGTCTTACACCCATCTACTTGTTACATGAGAGAAAGGCTTTGCTTCAAGAGGCGTGACTGCTACAATATCATTTGTTTATCATGAGTATAATCATTTGATTCAGTGTCTAACAGTTTACGTTTAACAATATATTCAGAAATAGCTCTAGCTTTAAGCTACTTGTGTGGATGACTGCATTTCAATGAAGGATAACAAAAAGGTATACATTTTGCATTTAAAGCAAGAGCAATGCTACATATTCAAAAGTGGTTAACATAAATCAGTCACTTTTCACTTAAGCTCTATACACCCAGCATTGCACTATGTCAAGGGTCTTCAAGCAAAGAGAAAGGGTACAATCTCATTGGTACTGTCTGGAAATCCTTCTTTTGAATCAACATGCTTGGCTGCTAGCCTATACAGACCCTCACATAACCTCCACATGCTTGCTTGAGGTTTGTATGCTTTCATCTCAGAATTGTCTGACTGTTATGGTCCCACCGAGCCATAAGGTCAGATAAGAATCTGTTTTTCTCGAGCACACCTGTTTCCAAAATCTCACCAGAAAGATGACAGAGAGGTTCTTCATACTACTGGCAGAAAACCCCAGGAAGGTACTGCAAGTCAAGGTCACTCGGTTATCAGGCAAACTCATAGCACCACCTGGAGTCTTCCTTGGGCTTTCTGAAGCTTCCCAATCCATTTGAAGGGATACCAATAGTTTTAAGGCATATTTAGGGTGTCCTTTCAAACAAGTGCTCTTCCAGACAACCAAAACAGTTTGATAGTTTTCTATAGATTTAAACTGTGCAAATCCTCCAAGTAACTGAGCAATGTGGTTGGATCTAATGGAAAAATCATTCTGCCTTGTCAGGGGCATAATTCTGTGTATACACTTTAGTATTGCATAGATTTATAAAACAGCATAGCTGGGATTTCGTGGCCAATTTCAAGAAGCATGTTGAGGTGGGTTGGCCAGGGATACAGTAATAATTTTCCAGACTCTGGAACATATGAAGCTAGAATCATGGTTTACTAAGTAACAAGAGTTACTCCAGACATGAACCTATCACCACATTCATATTCATGCTCTTCCATTTTTCCTCCTAACTCAAACCAACAGCAGAAGCTATGACCTCGCCAGAGGGCATGTAAGTAATGATGAGCAGTGCAAGATTTGCAGGTCAGCTGCTTGAGTTCAAATATTTACCCTCACATACCTCTCTCTCTCTCTCTCTCTCTCTCTCTCTCTCTCTCTCTCCCTCCCTCCCTCCCTCCCTCCTTCCCTCCCTCTTTCTCTCCCTCCATCTCCCCCTCCCTTTATCTCGCCCTGCTTTTCTTTTGGTGAGTCATCATAAAAGGTTGGTTAACAATTGTATGATAAAGTGCTTTACTGTCAACAACAATAAATCCACAATCTAAGAGATTAAAAAAGAAGAAAGAAAACAAACCAGAATAAAACACCTAAAATACTCTATCCACGCAGCCCAGCTTTCAAGACAGTGAGTACATGATCTACTCCACCTCCTTGCCACCATTTTCAAAGCACAACCTAGCCACTAACAATGGTCTCCACTGCGTATTCCTATTGAATGATTTCATGAAATTAAAGCGTCACCCTGTGTTTGGTCTTTTAAAACACACACTCTCTGGACTTAATCTGACTTTGTTTCTCTGATTTCTTCTTTATTGATATGACACAGAACTTCCACACACACCCCAAGACAGAGCTTCCCAGTGCATGTCAGACACTACTGAGACTTCAGTTTTTCCTCCTCTTCTCCTCCTCTCCTCCTCCTCCTCCTCCTCCTCCTCCTCCTCCTTACTGTCCTCCTCTTTCTTTTCTCTCTCTTTTTCACACCTTGTTTTCTTGCCTCCCCCCCCCCACATTTCCCCTCTAGCTTGGAGTTTTGTCTGAAAGCATGAAGAACACGTAAGCTGAGACAATTGCACCCAACAAATGCAATCACATTTCTGGCACGCAGCCCAAAGTGTGGCAACCATGGGGAAAGCCATCCAGGATCCCCTTTCTCTGGACTACTCTGCAAGCATGCTTATTCGGTGACTTTCTTGGCAAGTGAAAACATGACTTTAATTGCACCATCATCCTGACTCCCATGGTATAGATCTTTGCCAAGACAGTTTGATTATTTTCCAAAGCCAAAGCATAAGCATTTTAAAAGCTGCTTAAGCACACTTTCCAACAAGCAACATTCTGAGAAAAGTGAATATAAATTATTTAGGCAATGAATAATAGGAATACTTCTCATTTTCCAGAGATACTACATACATCAAACTTTATTCTGCTTTCACATATATGATAGATAGATAGATAGATAGATAGATAGATAGATAGATAGATAGATAGATGATAGATAGATAGATAGATAGATAGATAGATAGATAGATAGATAGACAGACAGATAGATAATAAACTGGGCCCTGAGGAATATCTCAGTTAAATGCTTGTATTGTAGACACAAGACCCTGAGTTCAATGACGGAACCCACATATAAAAGCTGCTCATGGCAGTACATGCTATTAATATCAACAATGAAGAAGCAAAGACAGGCAGATCACTGGAGCTCTGGCCCAGCCAGTCTAGCATACTTAGGTAAGGAGTTCCATGCCAATTTGACACATTGTCTCAAAAAATGAAAAATGTGGGTGGTGCCTGAGGAGTGCCACCTGGAGTTGTCCTCTGGACTCCACATTCACACAGCACATTTGAATGTGCACCTGAGCGCTCATGTATGAACACAAACACGTATATCCACATATACATACATACCCACACAAAGAAAGGTGTTCATGTAACAGTTGCCATATCTGACATTAATTGATCCTGGCGGCCTCAACTGTCTCTCATTCCCAATGAACAGAGAGCACTTCTGTGCTCTTCCTTTCATTGTGAAGACTATTTTCTCCAGTAATCTAACTGATTAATCAATCATATGTGATCACTGGGGAAGAACAACCTATGTAGCCCTCAGGCATCATGGAAATAGTCCACATTTGCTATCTTTTTTTTTTTTTTCGAGACAAGGTTTCTCTGTGGCTTTGGAGCCTGTCCTGGAACTAGCTGTGTAGACCAGGCTGGTGTCGAACTCACAGAGATCCGCCTGCCTCTGCCTCCCGAGTGCTGGGATTAAAGGCGTGCGCCACCATCGCCCGGCGACATTTGCTATCTTAATAAAACCATATGGTGCTCCAAAAGAGACAAACTGTCCAAGAAAGAGACAAAGTCCAGAGAAACTGTGCTTTTGTTTGGCAGAGGAAGCACCAAAAACAGACACCTGTCTTTGCTGATCACTAAGTGTGATCACTAAGTGTTCCAGGTTCCCTTGTAGATGTTCTAGGGAAACCCCTGCTGACATGACTCATATGCTCACCAGTAGACTTTGATTGGTTTGCTTACCACATTCCACCTCCTTTAACCCAGAAGCTGAGGTTGGCTGTTCCTCAGCTCCATCTTGGCTTGTCATTCAGAATTTCACTAACCTGTCAATTCTTTCCTAAGACTCTTTAGCATCATTCTATTTTTGCTTCAACACTACTGAGTTAGCAGCTGGCAAAAAAAAAAAAAAAAAAAAAAACACCCTTACTACATATCAGATATGAGAGCAGGATAATCCCTGTGAGATACACAAAATTACCTGGAAATAGTGTTAAAGAAAAAGTAAACTTTAACAGACTCATTCAGATACAATAGTAATTTAGTGTATGTGTTTCCCATAGAGTTGGATTCCAAAAGCATACAAACACCTCATTGTTGGCACAACTCCCTAACATACTTTATACACCCATTCTGAATTTGCCACAAATTTTGTGAATGTTTTGTATATTCTTAGCTTATTATCAAAATCTGTAAAGGCAGAAATCATAGTAGCCTGAAGTTATCTGCCTTGTTTTGTATATGGAGTTGTTATTGCACATTCTTCACGCTTGCACAGGATCTTCTCGTGGTAGCTAACAGATAATCACACACTCTTTCTGGGAATTGTCAGTTTAATTACATCATTACCATTGGATCTCTACCTTTCATTTTCAGAAGTCCCCATCGGTCTCTGCTGATAGCTCCCTATTTTCACATCCTTTGAATTATTGATTTTGAGGGCTTGGGGTCTTGGATCTCAGTTTTCATTCTATGCTATTGGTCAATGTATTATTATTTGTGCTACAATTTTTACTATCCCTACTATCACTATCTCCTTTATCCAATCAAGAACTCACTCCTGAATTCTAAATCTCCATGAAACTGATTCCTTGACATTTTCATTGTTTGTCCTATGGTAGCTTAATCAGTCAATAAAAGCAAACTTAAAACCAGCATCTCCTCTTAATGTCCCAAATTAACCCTCTTTCAGACTTGAAGTCAGCACACATGATCTATAAACTAAAGCTAGAAAGTGAAACTCAGTAAGCCATTCAATAAGTTCTATTTTTGTTGTTTTAATACAAGTTTTAAAAGAGTTTTAATAATCTTCACTTTATGTGATGTGTCATGTGTAGAGTGAGTGCTTACTGTTCTTACAGAAGGCCCAGGTTTTGTTCTCAGCACACACATGGCGACTCACGATTCCCTGTACCTTCAGTTCAATGTTCTCTCTGTCTTCTTGCAGGAATTCAAGCACCCATATATACATATAAGTTTTAAATAATAAATTAGGCATGTAGCTAGATATATTTTTGCATAAGTTGTACAACTGTAAATTTGTTAGCATAATTAACAATGAGCAGTGTCATTGCTCTTATAGTAAAGACTTACAGAGGGTGGAGAAATGGTTCAGCAGTTAAGAATACTGACTGTTCTTCCACAGGGACTGAGATTAAATTTCTAGCACATACTTGCAGGCTCACAATCATCTATAATGTCATTTCTGGGAGATCTGACAACCTCTTCTGGCCTCCACGGATAGTGCAGGCACATTGTGCACAGGCATACATGCAGGCAAAACACCCATATACATAAAATAGAAAAAAAAACAACTTTACTCATGATATTTTCCTCTGACTCTTAACTTTATGGCAAATTTCCACCATTAATTTGTTTCCTATCAGAATATCTTAGAATCTTGAGGTTTGCCTAGCCCAAATTCATATACTGAATTCCAAAGGCTAAATACCTCAGGAAGAACCCTACTTGAAAGCATGCTATTTACAGAAGTAATCAAGATTAGGGTAGGCCCTAATCCATTATGATGGATGTTCTCATTAAATTGGAAAATTTAACACAAACACACACAGGAAAAAATGCCTTATAAAAATTAAGTGGAAGATCAATGTAATTCTTCTTTACTCCCAAGGAATTCCAGAGATTGCAGGCAAAACATCAGAAACTAGGAAAAAAGGAGGAAACCAATGTTTTATCACAGCTTCCAGAAGGAACCAAGCCCAGGAACACAGAAATGTCAGTTTTATAGCCTCCAGAACTGTGAGATAAGACGTGTTTGTTTTCATTCAGCTTATAATATCTGTTACGGCAAAACTGCAAATAGATATTTGGTTTGCATTTGTAGCCTTTTATAATAATGAGATTACATAAATATGTGCTGACTTTCCAGTTTCTGTTATAGCACGATTATTTTAAGATTCATCCATATTTGAAAATACCAATAGTTCTTTCTGTTTAATGATGAGTAATTTTCCTATGTGTGGAAATACAAGTAAATTGCCCATTCACTTGTTGAAGAGAATTTAGGTTATTTTCAGTGTGGAGTAGTTAAAAGTAAAGATTCTGTAAGGACATGTAAATAAGTCTTCATAATCAACATGTGCTTTTATTTCTTACATAGCTGCCAAAAATGTTGGCTGATTACAGTATGTGCATGTTTGAATTTTTAAAATGCTACTAAATTACTTCCCAAAATATTTTCCAAGGAATCAATTTACATTCCTATTTATTAGCAGCGTATGGGGTTTTCGGGTCATATATGGTTGCCAATATTTAGTATGGTAAGGATTTTTTTTATTTTGCCATTGGAAATGTGTATACAGTGGTATTGCTTGCAACTTCTGTTAAGGATATCCCTAATGAGCCATAACTTTTAACATTTTTTTCAAGTGTCCATTAATATATACTATTGGAATCTCTTATAACTTGCATTTCCATAATGATAATTGACTTGGAAGTTTCATGTGCTTGTTTGTTATTGCATTTTATTTTTTTATGATGTATCCATTACAGGAATTCCCCCTTTTCTGATTTCATTATTTTCACATCGTTAGTTTTTATAATTGATGGGTACAATTCCACTATTCACTGTTTCATTTATAAATGTTTTATTTCAATCCTTGGCTTCTGTTTTCATGTTCTTGGTAATATCTTTAGAAGGACACGATTTTTAAACTTCTATACAATTCTATTTATTAACTGAATTTTATAACCTATGTTTCTCATATCACACAGAGCTATCTTAATCTATGCTTACATCATAAAATTTTCCCCCTATATTTTCTTACAGAAATGTTTGGTTTTTAGTTTTACAGCTAGGTTTAGGATCCATTTTGAGATAATTTTTATACCAGGTTATGCATGAAGCTGAGCTCATTTTCTGAATTTGTTTGTATTGAATCATTTTAGGGTTATTTGTTTTAAAGATATATTTCACAATAAAAGTGCCTTTTAACATTTACAGATAGTCAATTGCCTGTTAAGTGGCATATGTGAGTCTCTCTCTGACTCTTCATTCAATCTAACTGAATAATTTTCTATCTTTATACCAAAATAGCTTTATTTTGATTGTTATAACCCTATAATAAATTCAGAAATATAATGCAAGTCACTGTGGTTGTTTTTTTATATTCAAATTTGAGGCTATTCGTATTCCCTTAAATCTTCATGTAAAATTTAGAAATTAAACATAAATGTTTTCTTACTGAAGAACATTTGAAGCTTACAGGGAAAAATCAATAAAGAAATTAAAATTTTCTAGAAATAATTAAAAGTGGAGATACAACATATAAAAAGCAGCAGGGAAGCAAAAACACATTAGAAAGAGGGAAGTATACATAATTCTGTATGAATATTTGAAAAGTAGAAATTCCTTGGTAAACAAATATGGCATCTGAGGGAATAGAAAAAAAGAACAAAGCCCCAAATTAGTAGAAGGGAAGAAATGATAAAAAAATCAGAGAAGAAGTAAATAGAATAGGAGTTAGTAAAATACAAACAGCAATTAGAGATGCTCCTTCAAAAAGATATCCAAAATTGATGAACCATTACCTAGGCTAGCTAAGAAAAAGAGGGAGATAATTCAAGTAAATTAAATTAGAAATAATAGTCAAACACTATAACTCATACATTAGAAATTGAAAAATCACTCAAAAATATTAAAAACATAGTGTGTGTGTGTGTGTGTGTGTGTGTGTGTGTGTGTGTGTATGAGAGAGAGATTCTTGAATTTTGGTATTGCTCTTTGGTTGTTTATTGACTTGGTTGTTTTTTAAATAGGGGAGAATGGAATTGGGTGGATAGGGAGGAGGGAAGGATCTGGGAGGAATTAGGAAGGGGAAAAATGTGATCAGATCATATTATATGAAAAATTATTCCAATTATGAAAAAACAATCATATGCTAACAAATATAAAATCTGGTTTCCATGCTGCTTTTGCCAGATAAATGTAGCCATTATTTTATTGAAAGAAGCTTCTTTTTTATTGATTCTTAGAGAATTTAATATAATGTATCTTTTTTATTTTTATTGAGCTCTACATTTTTCTCTGCTCTGCTCCCTGCCTCTACCCTCATCACATCAAACCTCCCTCAAGGTCCCCATTCTCCCAATTTACTCATGAGATCTTGTCTTTTTCTACTTCCCATGTAGATTAGATCTATGTCTCATTGTTGTCTAAGTTCTCTGGGATTGTGGTTTGTAGGCTGACTTTCTTTGCTTTGTTTTTAAAAACCACCTATGAGTGAGTACATGCCGTAATTGTCTTTCTGTGTCTGGGTTACCTCACTCAAAATAATGTTTTCTAGCTCCATTAATTTTCCTGCAAAATTCAAGATGTCGTTATTTTTTCTGCTGTGTAGTACTCCATTGTGTAAATGTACCACATTTTTCCTTATCCATTCTTTGGTCAAGGGGCATTTAGGTTGTTTCCAGGTTCTGGCTATGACAAACAAAGCTGCTATGAACATAGTTGAGCACATGTCCTTGTGGCAAGATTGAGCATCCTTTGGATATATACCCAAAGGTGGTATTACTGGTTCTTGAGGAAGGTTGGTTCCTAACTTTCTGAGAAACCACTACACTGACATCCAAAGGAGTTGTACCAGCTTGCATTCCCACCAGCAATGCAAAAGTGTTCCCTTTTTCCCACAACCTCTCCAGCATAAGTTGTCATCAGTGTTTTTGATCTTGGCCATTCTTACAGGTGTAAGATGGAATCTCAGAGTTGTTTTGACTTGCATTTCTCTGATGACTAAGGATGGTGAACATTTCCTTAAGTGTCTTTCAGCCATTATAGAGGGCTCTGTTGAGAGTTCTCTGTTTAGGTCTGTACTATATTTTTTATTGGATTATGTGTTTTTTTTGTTGACCAATTTTTTGAGTTCTTTGTATATTTTGGAGATCAGACCTCTCTGTGTCTGATGTGGGGTTAGTGAAAATCTTTTCCCATTCTGTAGGCTGTCATTTTGTCTTGTTGACCATGCCTTTGCTTTACAGAAGCTTTTCAGTTTCAGGAGGTCCCATTTATTAATTGTTTCTCTCAGTGTCTATGCTGCTGGGGTTATATTTAGGAAGTGGCTTCCTGTGCCAATGCAAAGCAGCTTCTCTTTACAACAAATGGAAACTATTACAGAAGGCCAAAACTAGACTCAATGCAAAGTCAGTGGATAATGGAGAGCCTAGCACAAATCAATACATTTACAGCACAGTGTCTGCATCTGTAGCTCAGGGAGGGAACATCGAGGAAGGGGGGGGGAGATTGTGGGAGCCAGAGGACAAGGAAGTCTGTTGTGAGACTGTGTTGCCTAGAAATGCCTGAATAAACAAGACCAGAACAATGACAGTATCAAAATTAACACAGAAAGAGGAAAGTCTGATGGGGTCCCACCTCCAAGCAAAGAACTTCAGGCAACAAATGACTTTTGGGAGAGGGAGAATCAATGCTTCCACAAATGAGCATCCTAATTGGTTACCCAAAACAAACTGGCCAGCCCTGAAACCATATGTGCACAAACAACAATATATTAACTGATTGGATTTTATATCTGTGTGTAAGTACCACTAATAATTAAAAAGGAGGGCATCAGTTTGTGAGGGTGGAATGGGAAAAAGTTGAAAGGGGGAAGTGATGTGATTATATTTTAATTAAAAATGTATTAGAAGTGCAAAGCCCAAAACTATGAAAGTCCTAGAAAATATAAGGTAAACCATGTTAGCTCATTGGGATGACATGGAATTTTTTCAACAAGACCTTAACAGCATAATTTTAATTTTATAAAAGAAGAAGACATGAGCTGTTATTCCACTTGGTGAAAAATTGAAGACTATTATGCCTGACTGGCATTGTTATTTTTACCTTCTGATAGGGCCTCTTTACTTCCAGTGTTGTCCTTCTCTAATTCAATATCTACCTTGGGATGAAGCTTTTAATATACATAAAAAAACAATCTTGATATACTCCTAATTAAGCCCTTTAAGTCTCTGTTCCATATGCCCTGCATCTCTTTGACACAGTGCCTAAATCATTTCTCAACTTGGTCCTTACCTCCTTCAAATTAACCTCTATTCCTGTTTTTTGCCTTACATTATAAGTTTTTGCAACCTCAAACTTAATATTACTATAAAAATTATAATTTCTCCAAAATCACATTCACTATCAGTAGTACTGTACATATTTTGTTTAATTTAAATGTGATCTTTTAACTAGGTTCAGTTTGAACAGCTGTCTTTTCTATCAGGTCTCCCAGTTCCCACTCATAATGTTGCACTCATTTCTTTTAAGTTCTCCAAGACAATTGATTTATTGCTTTTCTCTAGAATTTACTGTGCTACATTGTTAATACCTGTTTACATTTTCCCAACATGCTAAACTGAGTATCTCAAGGACCAGGATGAATTATGTTTTTATTTGAAACTATAAACTTGGGCACCTGGGTCAACAGTGTGCATCTGCACAGTAAATACACAATGAGTGAACAAGAAATAACTAAGTAGATGGGATCTAAGTTCCTTTTCTAGCTATGGAAATTGTTTCCCCCCAAATTAATTAATTTTCCATCTGACTCCTAATTTCATAATATTAACATACCATATGTATGGTTAATGTTTTCTTTTGAGTTAACACAATTTTTTAGTTTAAATATCTATTGTTCTAAGCAAGACTACTTGTGCATTCAAAAACTATATTCTATTTTTGACTTTTATAATACTGATTGAATTGAATATATCTCAAATTATCATTCAGTTTTAAAATGCTTATCACCAACAGTCAGCTTACAAAACAGCCAGTCATATGCATTGCCCACATTAAGAGCTACTAAGTCACAGAATTCTGTATTTATATCCCTTGTCTATAATCAGGCAAAACTAGTGGAAAATGAATACCATAGTCCAGGTCTTCCAGCCTACAGCCAAGAATGTGCCTACCTAGACTGGATTGTTACTTCCATGGATACTCTTCCAAACGAGAAATGGATGAATAAAAATGCACTAAAGACCCAGACGGAGAATGAGAGGTTGACTAGCTTAGTATAAAGCAGTGAATGTATTATTACCGTCTCAGCATAAACATATAAGGGATTCAGAAAATATTAGGTGAAATGCAAGGCGAGCATCAGATGATTAGGGTGATTCATATCCTCTTTCAAAAGTTCCTAATAGAAGATGACTGAGAAACTCAAGCTTCCAAGGTAACTTCAAGAACTCCTCAGTAGTTTATCCCTGGTTCTTGCCATTTAGTAAATCTTATGCCTGGTGATTTAGCCTAAGACTAATGTCTGCTTGTCATACCACACGTACAGGACCATTCATCACCAATGAACTGCTGAAACACTGAAATTCTGAGTTCTCCTGTTCTCTTAGGACATGCAAAGAATTTTTCAAAGTGAGAGAAAGTAATAGGCTATGGGAAGCACATTAATGTACTAAGTACAAATTTGGGAGTTACAGTTTCTGAATCCTCACCTTTGTTCTCCCTCTGATTCAGATTTAGAAAAACAAACCTCTTCAGGAAGTTTCCAGAATAAACATTTACCTTGGTTTCATTCAGGGCTAGTCTCACCATTAAGGACTATTTTTACATGAAAAAAAAAGTGAATGTGTTGGCATTCATACAACATGGACACCGTTTAATGAGGCCTTTCAATGGATCAGCTCAACAGAAACAGTGGTTCTGGACGAATTCTTTTCCAGGACCTACCCTGCTGAAGTCCTTCTTCTTAGCTAAGTGACTGCATATTTATGACCTAGTTTTAATAGGTGTTGTTGACTTGGCCAAAACTGTGATGTCCCAAGTAGGATCACACCAATGTAAATTATGGTGTGCAAAACTGGACTCTACTAAGGAAATTCCACTATAGCAGTCAAGGACGCAGCTTAGTAAATCTTTCCTTGCAATATCTGTCAGAAAGGATAACAAAAATCTTTTTTTACTAATATATCCAAATAACTGGGAAAAAGTCAGAATTATGGCCTGACTAAACAGCTGGATCACTGTACATCTCTACCGCCCCATTATACATATGCTTATACATTTCCTTCCTAAATTTGATAACCCTAATTTGAGGAAGTCATAGCTATTTCAAAAGCTTGCCTGTAGAACACACTTGCTATCTTTGAGCACAACCTGAATATGGTCAGTCTCATCAGATAGTGCTGGTGATCCTGTATTTCTCAATCTTGCAGCTTTTCAACATGGTTGATGAACAGTGATATTTAGTTTGTAGTTTTGTTTTGAAGTTTTGTGAAGTAGATGAGTGGTCCTCAGTGTGTAGTCTCCGGATCAGCAGGATCCCGTTTGGCAATTAAGTACAAATGTAAATTTACTTGGTCTATCCAGAGCTACTTACTAAATTAGAAACTCTGGAAGAACAGGCTAACTGTATTGTAACAACCATTGTAGACATTTGCTTTCATCATATTTCACCAATAGATAGCAGTATCTCTCTGTGATGTAAGATCACTACTATCTTATTCCTGTTGTTTCCATGAGGTTTGTCTTGCTGTAGTTCTATGTATATCTTTTGCCTATATTTCCAGGTAGTTTATACCCTCTATCTCTGTCTCAATTTACCATCACTTCTACATCTATCCAACTCCTACCCACAGTGAAAGTCCAGACTTCATTCCCCAGCAAGTCTTCCCTTATGAATTTACATTGACCTCCTCCTTAGCTTCTCTCTAACCCCTTTTATGGTAGTCAGAACATAATAGAACTCTGGATTATACTCCATTTTTTAAAAAAAAATAGCCCCTATGTCTCTCTCATTTTTTCAGTTTGATCCAAGGAATGGAACCAAAATATTCTTTTTCTCATGTCTTGGGAGACCATAAAGAAAGAATGAATTTAATCATTTCAACTGCTTTTCCAACAACCTAGTGATTTTTGATAAAGGTTATATGAAAAGAAGATTAGATTATTTCCTTGGTTTGGTTTTCTTTCAGTTAAGATGAGAAAATCCACTTATGAAGAGGATGTACAACATTAAATTTCGTATTTACAATCCACGTTGTTGTTTTTTTTAACTCTTTACTCTTTGACTTTTCACTTTTTGGGGGGCCTACCACCCAGCTCCCAAATAAATACACATGGAGACTTATTACTTATAAATGTCTGGCCTTAGCTTGGCTTGATTCTAGCCAGCTTTTCTTAAATTAACTGATCTACCTTTTGTCTCTTGGCTTTTATATTTCTCTATTTCTGTATACCTTTCTTTACTTCTTACTCTGTTCTTGCTGTATAGCTGGGTAGTCAGCCCCTAATGTCTTCCTCCTTCTCTTTTCACTCTCCCTTTCCCCTCTACTCTTCCTCCTCTTGCTCCTTGAACTTTCTTCCAAGATTTCTTCTCCTATTTATTCTGTTTGCCTGTCAACTCCACTTATCCTTTCTTGTGCCTTGCTGTTGGCCATTCAGCTCTTTATGAGACCAATCGTGTTTTAGGTAGGCAAAGTAACACAGCTTCATAGAGTTAAACAAATACGACATAAAAGAATGCAGCCAGAGAAACCGTCTCAAAAAACCAAAAAAAAAAAAAAAGAAGAATGCAGCACGTCTTTGCACCATTAAACCAATATTTCATAACATAAACAAATGTAACATATCTTATAATAATATTCCACAACAAACCCAAATAGGCAATTTCTCCTCATTGTTACAAAATGTTTAGTATTTCCAACCAGTGTAGATCATTTCTTCTAACTGATACAAATAATGCCTGATATAACAAAGGGAAGAAGGAATAGTTTTCCACTCATGGTCCTGGATGTTTCTTTCTGTAGTCTGCTGGCTTCATTGCTTTTAGGGAAAGATGACACAGATTATTATGACATAGAACAAATAGTAGAATAATGGTTCTCAACCTTCCTAATGCTGTGACCCTTTAATGCACGTCCTTACATTGTGGTAACCCCTCAAATATAAAATTATTTTCCTTGCTACTTTATAACTGTAATTTTGCTACTGTTATGAATCACAATGTAAATGTCAACTATGCAACCCCCAAAGGGGTCACAACCCACAAGCTGAGAACCAATGTGAGGAAAGATGTTCACCTCATGGTGAGCAAAGAGTAGAGACTGATAGGGATGAAAAAGGTGCAAGATATACCCTTGAAAAACATAACCAGAATGATCCTCTGACCAGGCACCATCTCTTAACAAGCCATTTGGCCATTAATTTATTAATAGTTCCAGTTAGTGCTTTAATGATCTGATCACTTTCAGTACATGAGCATTTTAGTGAGACACTCCATTCAAATCACTACACCATCTCTCAGTACTAAACCAATGTAAGATAGCTTTGAAGAAGAAGCAGGAATCAGAGGACAAATGGGACAGGCTTGTCTATGTGCCTGACTACAAGAAACTGATTGTGACTTATTTCACAGTATCCCTTCTTAACACTTTAAAGGTAATTCAGAATGTCACGAGTTAACAGCAACTTTTAACTAATGTGTCTGGAAAAGTGTGAAATGAAAATAAACACTCAGTTTCACAACCATTGAAGTCTTTTCCCACTCAAGGGGAAAATGTGAGGTTATATGGATCCGTGTTTTCTATGAGAAATCAGCTCTAAGAAGCAGTGCTAATAAAGTTAATGAAACTTTACTCAACGGACTGTGGAGCAAACATAAAAATCACCAAAATGAAAGGTAAATACACGCTGGCTTTTAAGATTTCCTCTCAAGAGTCTCATGTTGTCTCACTAGGTGTGTAGCTTAGATCATAAGCCAACATTGGCAAAATCTGGGAGGTTCTACATACCAATTTAGAAAAAGATGTTTGTTTTTGTATGAAAAGGGAAATATACTTACTTTCTGCAATCCCTAGGAAGTCTGTGAGACCTTAGATGATATCAAACATGCAGAACTCTTATTCAGTAGAATTAAATAAAGTAATTATTTTCTTTTTTCACGGGACATACAGCAATAAATGTCTCATAAGAGTAATAGGCTACTGCCTAAGAATAAATAGAAATTGGAAATTGTGAAGGTTGTTTTTATTATGAGAATCTATCTGGATGACAAGTGAAAAAAAGTTAACAGAATTTGAACATTATGTTACTTTTCTGATGTTTTAATTGATCTAATATTATATATGTAATTGACAATTTATCTAGCTGTTTTCATTATTAAGTCAGGTAGTTCATTGTATTAATCATTGAACAAAAGGATGGTTGAATCTATCTAAATTATCAACAGAAGAGAATAATAATATTATTAATGTTCAAGATGCTCCAAATTTATGAACAAGAGATTTTTAAGGAAGAAATGCTCATTGATAAATAGTACCCATGATTTCAAAAAACTATCAATGCAAAATATAGGTGAAATAAAAATATTTTCCCCCAAACTCTTTACAGTTTAGATACCTAAAATAGAAATACATCCTTGGATCTGGTTCTTTTTTAGTTGATATTTATTATTACTACCTCACTTGGCTGATGACTCACCCATTTGTTTCTCATAGTAACCCTGAGAAATGGAAATCAGTGTCATCATTTCACAATGAGGAAATTGAGGGTAAAACAATTAAATGATCTACCTACCTATTCACATAACTCGTAAGTGCTGGGTGTGGAATCCTAGCCCAGTCACTCTAATTCCAGACTCCATCTATACTGTTTTACCTTTATTCTGTATTGATTTGCATAATAACACCTTCCTTCTAACTAAATCTATTTACACATACCAAAAAAAAATAAATAAAAAATCTCTAGGCTTGAGTAATTAGAAAGACAGACTGGTTTTAGAGAGAAACATAAGTATTTATTTATTTATTTATTT
>NW_004949163.1:260538-269173 GCF_000317375.1 Microtus ochrogaster
GAGAGAGAGAGAGAGAGAGAGAGAGAGAGAGAGAGAGAGAGAGAGAGAAACAGAGACAGACAAACAGAAAGAGAACTTGCATGTGTGGCCATCAAAAAACAACTTTATTGAGTCAGTCTCTCTTGCTTCTGCTGCCGTGTACTGTGTACTACAGTTTATCTGATTCTTCTGTCTTCACCGCCCACGTCTAAGTAGGAGAACTACAATGCAAAACCCTCCTTTACACTTGTGAAAAGTAAGGACAGAGAAAATTAAGTCTAAACAGTTAATAGAATAAAATGCAGTCTCAGTTCCCCAGAATTGAAACAACTAGTAAGTACTGAGTTAACTGCTTCTCTTGAAACCTACCAAAGTGTGGATCTGGCTCCCCCATGTTTCTCACATCCCCGGGGATCACACTTATTTTTCTTGTTCACATTGGCAATTCCAGACTAAAACTCCCCTTTTCATGCCCAAATGTTTGTCTTTTCAGAAGCGTACCATCTAGCTATATCAATATTCCCTTCATTCTGCTGCTGTATGCTGGCCACTAACCCACTTCTTTCATGGGGACTATATTCTAAGGTACTTTACTGCCTCACATCCCTGCATCATCTACAAGGTTTCCATGTTCCGATGAACAATGTGCTTCCTATTTCCAACTGAAGATGTCCAGTTTTTTTTTTAAAAAATATTACAGCAAATAATTTTCCAAACTGCTTCAGTCACATCTGCGCATCACCCTGCGGCAAACATTGCTTTAGTTATTAAACATTAATTTAGACATCTCACCAATGGACCCTTCTAAGTCAGCACACCTCTAATTCTTACTATTTTCTGGGAGTGTGCTTATTCTCTGACCTACAGTCATTCACAGCCTCCCTTTATCTCAGGGTACAGCTTGTCTCTTGTTTTACTTACTTCTCTATCTCGTCGGAACAACATGGGCCTCACTTCAATTACTCTCAACAACCGTTTGCTTTCATCTTTGAAACACATGCCCCTTACTAAAACCCGATACTTTCTGTACTGCTGCAGCTGTGAGATGGAGTGCTAAGCTTAGGGGCAGGCGATGTCGGGACACAATTACGCAGGGGGACTCGGCAAAGCTGTACCAAATAGGGCTTCAGAGTAGCTCAGAGATTGTGGACAACACCTTCTCTTATTATTCTTAGGAGCAAGTCCAAATACTTTAAAAAAAAAAAAAAAACTCTCACCACCACCTCTCTCTTTGAGCAGATGACATCATCTCCTACTCAGCAGAGAAAAAACAAGGTCACTAGGCAGAAACTTCCACGACTTCCTGCCTCTAGCTCTACAAATTTATCTACATCTGTGACTGTTCTTAAATCCTTTTTCCCTCACAACTCAGTGGGAAAAGGTATTCCTCCTTTTACTCAACACTTGGATTTCTTGACAAGCTTGCTCCCACTGTCTTTTTCCTTTTAACATATGAATTAAAGTATTTTCAGTCTAAAGAAAACCACAACAATAGGATCAAAACCTTCAAGCCCTATTTTTTCTCTAATTTGCTCGGCCTTTGCTCTCTTTCACAGACAGGCCTATGACAAACAATAGGCTGCCTCCACATCCTCCAACTGATTCAGTCCCCAATATCCTTTAATTTAACATCTGTTCTAAACACTGCTACCACAAAGGCTCAGTCCTTAGTTTCCAAATTCACTGGACTACCTTAATCAGAAGACTCCTTTATCCATTCACAATCAATCAAAGCATTTTCTCCTCCTTGTGACACTCTCCCTGTCCACATAGCAAAGCAATTAAAGTCCCTCATGGGCTATGTCTAGTATGAATCCTTTACTCAGTTTTCATTCAGTGCATCCTCATTTGATCTGTATTCTATCCAAACTTTGTTTTCTGAGCTCCAAATGCAGAAGTTCAAAATATACAGCAACCACTTAGATCTCAAAGTTTGGTGGCAGGCAATTTCCTCACTGTCTCTATCTCAGATTCACTAGACCGTTTTCTATTAGCACAATCATGCACCAAATTAGTTGAGTTTAAAAAAAAACATGGTATTATTCTGGTCATCTTTCCCTTTCCCTTCTTCTAATTATTTATGAACATATCTGATTTGTTTCCTCCTCTTCCTTCCCTGCATATAAGTCAAGACCTGAACATTTGTCATCTTGACTAATAAAAGTCCCATAAATATTCTGCTCACTTCCTTTTCTCTTTCGTAAACCATTCCCCATAGAGCATTCAAAACAATCTCACTAAAGGCCAAAAATGGTTGTTATTTAACAGCTTCAAGCCCTCAGTATCTGTGGGTAACGTACAGAACAACTTCAAATCCCTTCAAAGAGGAATGCAAAGCTTCTGTACTGTTTTTCATCTGTTTCCCATAACTTGCAGCCAGTTATAGGCACTCAGGAAATTCTTTCAGGGTTGTATTTGAAAAGGGACATATAATCACTTTACCAAGTGAATTCCTTGCAAGGAACCTTAATACTGTGAAAACACTAGTTTTCTAGGAGCGTATGTGATCTAGCTCATCAGTCATGAATCCCAAAGTCATCTAAATTTTTACTAACTGAATGAATTACAGCCAAGGAGAAAAGCCCTGGGTTTTTTAAGTTGTGGGTGGAAGTGTGATAGATTTAATGCCTTTTTCTTTAATTATCTTTGGAGGTACTTATGCATCATAGTGAAATGACTAGCATTTCTCTTCTCTGGGAGCTATGAGAGGTAACATTTAAAAAGCTGAACTTGGGTTTGTCCTAAAAAACCTCAAGAAAGCTTAGATAATTTCATTTCAAATACACTGAAATTTGAAGTGTCAATGCCAATAAATGCTATGAAAAGGAATGAGTATTATTGTCAGACACAGTTGTATTTGAATATTGAGATTTGTCCACGAGCTATGTCGCTTGAGGCAAATTATTTAACATATGTGAATTTCAATTTTCTAGAAAACAGATAATATTGATACTCATATAGCTTTTATCATTAGGATTTTGTGATGATTAATAAATACTAATATTTATTTTTTTGAGATACTAATACTTATGTAAGAAACTGTCTAGCATATAATTGAAGATCCAAACAGTTTCCATATCTTTGCTACTATTCTATTATGTACAGCACTACTAAGACAACTTAATACAAATTTTCTGAAAAAAGAAAACAGAGAAATAAAGAACCTATGGGAAAACAGCACATTATTGAAAAATACAACAATTAAAATTTGATGTAAATCTAAAGTACATAGACCCATAAAGGGAGGACGTTTACAACTTATTATATTTCCAAACTCCTTTATTAAAATTTAATTAATTAATTTATTTTACAACCTTACCTCAGCCTTCCTTTCCTCCTCTCCTTCCACTTTCTTCCCCCACCTCCCCTCCACCACCACCTTCAATCCGCCCTATGGACATCAGCAAAGCATGACTTATCAAGCTCCATAAAACAAAGCACCTCCACCTGTATTCAGGCTGGGCAAGGAAATCCAGCATGAGAAATAAGTTTCCAGGAGTCAGCCAAAAGGTTGGAGGCAGCCCCTGCTCTCATTGCCTGGAGCCCACAAATAGATCAAGCTACACGACTGTCACATATATACAGAGGGTCTAGGTTAGTTAAACACTTACACATTCTTTTCAGTATGGAAAAAGAGGAAGTCAGAAGAGTTAAGGAAACTTACTTAATACGCTTTAGATTATTAGACCGTTAGTAGTCAGAGTGCCAGATTTTTATTATCAAAGTGTCCATATTCTCAACTCCTAATCTCTGACTATACCTCTAAGCTCCAGTGTTAGCTCAGTCTTTATGTTTTGTCTTCAAGAAGCTAATTATTAAACTATGTATTGATTATATGTAATCTTACCATCTACATTGTTAGAACACAAACCATGCCACCTCTTACATCTATGCTTCTCCAGTGCTGATGTGACATAAGCCAAAGACTGTGAATATGACAAAGAAAAAGGGTTACTTTGCCCTTCTCTTACTCTGAACTCATAATTTTTTATCACTGCTATCAAACAGGGACTGGAGAACATTATAGATTACGCATGAAAGATAAGTAGATGATAGATAAATAGATCGATAGATCGATAGATCGATAGATCGATAGATAGATAGATAGATAGATAGATAGATAGATAGATAATGGGATGAAAATGAAATCCATTAAAGTATCTGGAAAAAGTTTGCTCCTGGGGCTGGAGAGATGCCTTAGTAGTTAAAAGTACATACTTCTTTAAACAGAGGACCCAGGTTTGGTTCCTACCACTCACATGGTGACTCACAATCAATAACTTTTATTCCAAGGGATCTGAAACCTCTTTCTGGCTTCCTCAGGCACTAGGCATGCGTGTGAGGCATATATGCATGCAAATATTCATACACATTAAATAAAAATAAGTAAAGCAACTTTTTGAAAGTTTTCTCTCTAGGACTTTGATATACAAGATTGTGTAAGGCAGTTTTGGAGAAGCACATGATATATCACAGGATTATTCCAGTCAGGTGGGCAATGTTGGACATTCTAGGAAGGCACACATCCTGTGAGTACCATGGATCAAGAGATGGAGGACTTGAAATTTTGACATTGAAGTTCCCATTTCTACTTTCTCTTTCTTTGCCAGGCCACACACAAACTGCAAACACCCAGTCTAGTCATGAAGGTCTCTAGACCAGAGTCACTAGAAAAAGGAAGCCTGTTCTATTTTAGATCTGTTTGGTCCCTGTAACCATAGCAGTGGGTGATGGTGGGCTTGGGAAAATATGAAAGCTCCTTGGGACTGTGAGAGGAAAAAAGGGGAAGGGACCACACATGGAAATCAGCAAACAGAGTGGTTCATCCAAACAGCACAGTTACCTTACACTTCCAATTTGTCTTCTGCATGTCCATGAAATGTCTATTTCTAAGAGCCAAACTTTTGTGTTCAAAAAACATAAATTGGAAATGAGAAGTAACAAATAAAGTTAATTTTTCTTGCTGAGAAGATCAAGACATTATTGTTCTACTGTCTTTATTCAGAAGGGCACTACTAGAAGATATACTTTTTTATTGATTTTATTGAGCTATACATTTTTCTCTATAGAGATACTTTTTAAAATAACATACTGGGTGATCCTTAGACTTAGAAAGTGAAATGAGGCACAAATTAAAATCTGAGTCAAGGGAAGTTAGAGTTGAAGAAAATGTTATATGATCAAACATTGATATTGATATTTTTATTTTTTTTCTCTCATAATATATATATATATAACATCTGTTTTAATGGTATTTTCCCTGATTCCTATAAGGTATTTCTTTAAAGAAAATGATGGAGGAGGAAGAGACTTATTCATTCCATAAGAATGTGATCAATTCACATTACAGACATTTTTAAAAAGTCAGCCTGAGATTGCTTTTCCTAATCCTACTTTTATGGTGGTTCTCAACATTCCAAATGCTGTGATACTTTAATACAGTTCCTCATGTTGTGGTGACCCCCAACCATAAAATTACTTCATAACTGTAATTTTGCAACTGTTATGAATCGTAATGTAAATATCTTGATATGTAACTCCAAGGGGTCGTGACCCACATGTTGAGCACTACTGCACTATTACAAGTCATATTCTAGGCTTCAGTCACTTGATGTGAAACAGATCATGTGTAGTCTCTGCACTTCTGTCTCTCTACCTAGCCAGTGTCTAAAATAACAGGGAACTGAGCAGTAAATTAATGAGCAAAACCAATCACCCTAGAGGTAGAAAAAGATAGAAGGGATTTTCCCTAAACAAGGTAGCTTTCATTCTCATATAGGCATTGAGTAGTATGAATGATTTATCCATTTGTATGCCTTACTTATCTATATGTTTTGATTATTTCATGGCTAGTCATGGTTGGCTCTTCTCCTATTCGTAGGAAAGAATGACATAAAGTTGACAGAGTTTACTTGCATGATCTCGTGCTGTTTCACTGGGCGGTTTAGAAGTTAAGATTAGGTTTTCTAGTGGCATGATTGGAATGTTAAAGATGATGAGCAATGATTAGAAAATCAAATGGTAATTGCTAGGTGAAGGGAAAACAAAACACAATAGTTGGGAAAGTCACTGCATCCATTTCTTGCCACTCTTACAGTATCCTACCTTTATATATTTAAGTGATACATAGTAATCACACATATTAATGGGGTACAATATCATAGATAAATTCACGTGCATAACCTGCAGTGATCATATAAGAGTAATTGGTATATCACCACAAACATTTGACATTTCTCTTGGTGAGATCATCCAAAATCTTTCCTATTCTTAGGCCTTTATAATTTGTTTGTTTTATTTGCTTGTATGAATGCTTTCTTTCATTTTTTAAAGACAGTTTATAAATGTGTATAATGTACTTTGTCCTTACTTACCCTGTTCCTCTCCTTCTACTAATATCTTTCCTCCTGTTAATCTACATACACACACACATGTATACACATGGTTTTATGTTTTTATATAAAATCTAAGATTCACAAATTATAGAGGTATGTGATATTTGTTTTTCTGAGTCAAGATTATTTCACTTGCCAGGGAGCATCTTTAATATCTTTAGTCTCAGCACTCAAGACAGAGTTAGGCAGGTCTCTCTGAGTTCAAGGCCAGTCTGGTGTACATAGTGAATTCCAAGACAGCCAGATGTACAAAGTAAAACCATATTTTTAAAAAGTGAGAGAGAGAGAGAAAGAAAGAAAGAAGAAAATAGTGAAAGAGTGTTTCAGAGTGTTTCACTTAATATAATAATTTTCACTTCTATCATTTCCTAACAAAAGACATAATGTTATCCTTCATGAGTGACTAAAGCTTCAGTGTGCATATGTACTATAAAACATTTTGTTCATTCATTTGTGTGTTGATGGATATACAGGGTGATTCCATAGCATGAACACTGTATATAGAGTTGCAACAAACATGGAGGTGCATATATCTTTGTGACATTGTTAAGTTAATGTCCTTAGTACACATGGCCAAGAATGGGATTAGACTTATATCTCAGCTGTTTCTGATCAGGATTTTCAGGTCTTTTTTTTAATATATATATATCTTTTTATATTTATTTATTTATTATGTATACAATATTATGTCTGTGAGAATGCCTACAGGACAGAAGAGGGCACCAGACGTCACCACAGATGGTTGTAAGCCACCATGTGGTTGCTGGGAATTGAACTCAGAACCTTTGGAAGACCAGGCAATGCTCTTAACCACTGAGCCATCTCTCCAGCCAGGATTTTCAGGTCTTATCATAAAATTATGTGTGCAATCAATGACAGATTGAAAAGTTCTGTCACAGAAATTAGGAAAAGTGAATAAGATTCTTGTAAGTAAGTGAATGAATGTAATTTGGGGGCTACTGGATAGAAAGACAAAAAGGGAAATTTGATAGTTATATCAAACTTTCCCAATAGTTGAAAGCACTAGAATTTTTCAGGAAATAGACTAAATGCTTTATGAAAAGATGCTATCCATTTTGTGATTAACAGAAGCCTGAAAGTATAGCAGTGGCTTAATAAATATTTATTGCATGAATGGTTAAACTTTTAATGATTTTCTTGACTATGAAGACTAAGAGTTTATTATCATAGTCTAAGCACTAATCAATGAAATATAGTAAGTATTCAATGATAGTGGACCCAATACACAAAAGAAGAAAATACACTTTAGGTATTAATATCTAATAAGTTAATTATTTTCCCCATAAAGAAACCTGAATGCTGAAAGGAGAAGGGTCCTGTTTATGGCCATGTAGCTATAAACTGCAAACTTTAATTTTTTTAGCTCTTGTTCTATACATACTTGCACACTTGCTAGGTTTTGTGTGTGACCAACTCATCACTGACCATTATAATAATTTGATGAGGTAGAGATAAAATATTTTTGCTTTTCAAATTAAATATTCATTTATGGGGGTGGAGTATGCCTATGCCACAGCCAGCATGTGGAAGTCCAATCTGAAGACAATTTGCAGAGTTAGTTCTCTCCAACATATAGTTTCTGGAGATCAAACTCAGATCATCGGTCTTAATAGCAAGTATCCTAAACACAAACTATCTTAGAGGCCTGATATTGTGATATATTTTCACATTTAATGAAGGGTTTGTGTTCCAGAAAAGTCAGGTTTTAAACCGCTGCTTCCTGGGCTGTGCCGCCATTGCAATCTCTGTCTGGTTCCTGTGGGAGACAGAGTCTTTGAATGGAGCATTTGGAGTAAAGTGCTACGATTTGTTTGATGGCAACTAGATTCGCTGTGTGCCTAAAAGGAAGTCATTGAGTGCTGTGGCTCAGAGGCACAAGCAGGTCCACCATACTACTGGTGCAATGTGCAAGGATCAGAGGCACGAGTGGCTCTGCCATGTTGGACCGGGCGGGGCAAGAAGGCAGTACCTGTTTTTGACCTAGGAATGTCACTGCTTAGATTCTTAAGTGCTTAACGATTTAAAAGTGCAAAACAAAGTGCTCCTAGATAGTAAAAAAATTACAGATTCACAGTAGTACAGATTTCAGACATAGAAGACCTATAAATGGATCACAGTGTTGGATGAATATACGTAGGCTTGAGAGAGAGAAGAAAAAAATATAGAGAGAATAAAGTTAATGGTTTAAAAAAAAGAGTAAAGTCTTTAAAGAGACAAGAGTACAGATAGTTATAGATTAA